>NC_056757.1:18775000-18885000 GCF_018687715.1 Carya illinoinensis | reverse complement strand
AGTAATAAGAAGAGTATCGTCCTCAGGGATTGGTACCTTACTCTTGCCAAATACCAAAATTATGCTAATCTCAATTCTATCTAGAGGAATCGCTAAGGTTTTTGTAGTAGCAAATAAAACTAGATCAACTCAAGAGAAATAAGCAAAGTAAGTAAAACTGATGTTTGAAGATCAAATTCAATAGGGAAGAAAACTTCTAGGAAATCGATTTCACCATAATTCTTCACTATGCTTTTCTCATCCAGCTAATTTAACTTAAACCTCTTTTGTCTATTAGCAAATCTCTAATTCATCCAAAAGCCTCTTTCGATAGTCAATTGGAATTGATTCTAGTTTATCAATTCACACAAGAGTATGCAAATTAAATAATCAAGAACGCAATAAGACCAATGATTTAATTACTACACAGGTTCATACAAGTCTTTCGATCTCTATACTTACCTATGCTGAAATATCCAAGATCTACCCTATGATTCCCTCTTTCGATAGCAAATCACAAGATTAATAATCATCTAATCAATGGCCAGTTAATTAGAAGCATTAAACTCAGAATAAATCAGATAAACAAAGAGAGAATTGCATTAAATTAGCATGGACAAACAAGCATAGTTCGGAATTAGGTTACATCGTTTTCCTAGAAAGAAGAAAATTTAGCTCATACTAGAATTGGAATTCAACATAAACGAATTCACCATAATTGTTCTGAGAAGATGGGAAGAAGAAAATAAACACTGAAAAATCCTCCTTGCAGCCTCAACTGGTCATCAAAAGCTCAAGAGAACGATTCAACGCCTTTCTCCCGTCCGTGCTCGTGTATGAATCCAACGTACATGCAATAAATTGAAATTCCGTCTCCAAAACAAATGATTTGAATCCCTCTAGCTATGTTTTTCTCTCCCAAAGAGTGTTCTCCAGTCAAAAACCGCGGCTCTAGAGTGAAGAATGGCCTTTTATATGGTCCCACGGCGGAAAACCTAAAATCTGTCAAAATACGATGTTCGCTCGAGCAGGGTGTCGAGCGCGCGTCGAGCGTTCGACTCTGCCTGATTTCGCTCGAGCGTCCTATCGAGCGCACATCGAGCGTTCGACTCTGCCTGATTTCGCTCGAGCGGCCAATGTCTCCGCTCGAGCGATCTTCGTTTTTCAGCAACCTGCTCGAGCTCCCTGTCGAGCGGCAGTCGAGCGTTTGAATCTGCCTGAATTCGCTCGAGCGGCCAAAAGCCTCCGCTCGAGCGAACTTGTAAAATCTGCAATATGAAGTTTTGCAAGCCATCATCTATGCAAATTTAAAAACATTTGAGCACATTAAGATTAATAATATTTCACTAAAAGCCGCACAAATCAGGTTGGCACATTTTTGCCTTTCTTTCAATTCATGGTATACATCATACAAAGCTAAACTAAATGTATCATCTCTCAAATTAACATGCGCAACAAATCATTCAACGATTGGCCAAATAATTGAAGGCATTAAACTCAATGATGTATACTCAAAATAAATGATAAAATTATGATTACAACGAAATAAGATTCGGGATTATCATGGAGGAACTACATCGTAGCCTTAGCAATAGAAATTATTTCATAATCTAATAAAAACAAACCATAATAATTCTAGAATTCAAAATGAGAATTATACAAAGAGAAGATTAAAGAGTTAAGAAGGAAACTCTATGTAGATCAATAATCTCTATCGTTGATGAACTCCAATTCTGTAGATTTTTGACCCCCTGCTTGAAGTGCTATTTTGTCCCTAAAGATGTTCATTTTTGGCCTCCCTTAAATATGAAATTTGTAGGTTTTTATCTTAACTTTCCGTAGACACTGAGATTGCCCTTATTGGAGTTTTCTACAAGAAGTTATGCTCTAAATACTAAAGGGTATTTAAGGAATTTAGCAGTTTTGCGACTTTTGAATTGATGCACCCTTTCCGCCTTCTAGATATTCGTTCTGGCCAAGGATTTAACACAAAAGTTCTAGTATTTTCTCTTGGATGTATGTAGATACCGAAATTACCCTTATTGGAGTTGTTTAGAAAAAGTTATCCTCCAATTACCAAAGGGTACTTCAGGAATTTCGAGAACTGAATGTTTCCTATTCTTTTGATGACTCATTTATTTATTTATTCCTAAACAAAAATAAAAAAAATAAATAAAAACTCTAATAAATAAGAAAATTAAACACAAACTAGCATAAAAGTATAACAAAACTTGTATAAAAATTAAGCACATTAAATACCCCCATACTTAAGATTTGCTAGTCCTCGAGCAAAAAGAAAAGAGAAAAGAAAAAAAAAATTAAACAAATAGAATAAGTTGATTTCTCACAATGATTGCCTCATGGATTGCATAAAGAAATTGATTCAAGGAAAGTCTAAACATTTAACAAGTTTTTAGAGTAATTCAAGAGCATGCTTAGTCTACAAGAAAACCTTTAAGTATGTGTATGAGTAACCAATCTCAACTTGCTACTCTATTAACTCAGATCAATTTATGTAAGCTCGATTGAATTATGATTGATCTCTATGAGAATGAGATTGTCGAACTTTATATGCCTATTTTACAAATCAACTCTCCACTAATGTAGTACAAACACACCACCAAAGATCAAAAGGTCTTAATAAAAGCTTGTAGTGTTTGGTTTAAGGTGATGGCAAAAGAAAAAAATTGGTATGGAATTCAAAGCAAGAAAATTCAATGAAGAGAGAGACAAAGTTTTACATTTACTTTATAGAGCAACTTATGAGCAATTTATTCATCTCTTTTTTCTTTTTCTTTTTTTCCACAACCCCCAAACTTTTTTTTTTGTAATTCGGGTTGTATTATTTGTATTATTTTTTTTCTCATTTTTTTATTTTATTATTATTATTATTATTATTTTATGATAGAATAACAAAACTTGCTCTTGCTCTTTTAACTCTTTAACAAACTTTTTCTCTTCTCCAATGATTAGGCAAGTAACAAATTTTCTTGAAAAGGTAGGATGATTGTTTATGGGTTAAAATGTGTGATAAATGTGGGTTAATGAAAGAAAAATGGTCAATGTGTTTAAGGCTCAAATGGGTGGCTAGAGATAGATAATTAGGGTAGGCTAGAAAAGCTCAAACGTTTCAAAGATGGTCTAAATGATTTGTCTAGTGGTGTGCTGCCTAGGATTTCGTCTCGAGAGATTATCAAATAGGTTCTAAAGTTCAGTGAGATCTTAGAAAATATCTAATTCACATAAATATACTCTAAGCCAACAAAGGAACTTATTGATCATGGTATTGTGCAAAAGTGTTCAAAAGAATTCAAATAACCCAAGCTAACACAAGAATTAAGCACAAACAAGACAAATTTAGCATTTTCCAAGAATCAAACTTAATTTCAATCAGGTAATATCATAGACTTGTGGTCATCAACCTGAAAACAAAGCAAAAGGAAAACAAAATATTTTTGTGATTTTCAATTTTTTTTTTTTGTGAAAATAACTAGATACTCCCAAAATAAATGACACATATCCCCAAATTTAAAGAACACATTGTCCCCGATGTGAAGAATCAAAAGAGATGACAAATTGAAAGGATAAAAGTAAACTTCCCTGAAAATGTTGCACGAGTGCAATGCTAGGTCTGGGGAACATTTAAGGAAATCATTTGGGTGCTGTGGTGCTGACTCTGAAGTGTGTGTGCCTGGGTGTGTTTCAAAGGAATGCTGTGGAAGGCTCTTCTAGCACAGTGGCGAGGAGTTGCACTATTGGAAAAGTGAGAGCATGAAAAACAAAATAAAATTGAAATAATCAGAAAAATAAACGAAAACAAAATAAAATAATATAAATAAAATTGGGTTGCCTCTCAAAAAGTGCTTGGTTATAGTCTTTAGCTTGAAGTTTCCTTCTTCGAATCACTGATCAATCAAATCAATGGAGACTTTTTGCTTTTTGAAATCTCCTTCAAAGTAGGGCTTTAAACGTTGACCTTTAACTTTGAATGTGCCTTTTGAGTCGTTAGAAACCTTAACGGCACCATATGGGAAAACTCCTAATACGTTGCATGGTCCGGACCATCGAGATTGTAATTTTCTAGGGAAGAGGTGAAGTTTGGAATTATAAAGTATAACTATTTGGCCAAATTCAAAGTTTCTCTTGAGAATGTGTCTATCATGCCATCTCTTGGTTCTCTCCTTGTATATGCGAGCATTCTCATAGGATGCATGTCAAAATTCATCCATCTCGTTAAGTTGTAATATCCTCTTCTCACCTGCTGCCTCCATGTCAAAATTAAGAGTCTTGATAGCCCAATAGGCTCTGTGTTCCAACTCCACGAGTAAGTGACATGCCTTCCCAAAAACTAGACGATAGGGGGACATACCAATTCGAGTTTTGAAGGCTGTCTGGTATGCCCATAGTGCATCATCTAACTTTTTGGACCAATCTTTCCTTGAGTTGTTCATGGTTTTCTCCAATATTCGTTTAAGCTCTCGGTTGGAAATTTCTATTTGTCCACTAGTTTGAGGATGGTATGGAGTGGCAACCTTGTATATAACACCATATTTGCTCAAAAGTGCCTCAAATTGCTAGTTGCAAAAATGTTTTCCCCCATCACTAATTATTGCTCTTGGAGTTCCAAACTGAGTGAATATCTGCTTTCTCAAAAAATTCATTACAACTTTAGAATCATTTATAGGGAGGGCCACGACCTCTACCCATTTGGAAACATAATCTACAGCTACTAAAACATATTGATTAGAGAAAGAATGAGGTATTGGCCCCATGAAATCTATGCCCCAAATATCAAATAGCACAATAACAAGTATATTATTTAATGGCATTTCATTTTTCCAGGAAATATTACCACTCTTTTGATAGTTATCACAAGAAGAAATAAACCTGATTGGAGCACTTTAGCTACCGTTTGGTTCACTCCATGGTGCCCACCAACCTCTAATGAATGGCAATGTCTTAGGATCGACTCTATATATTCCTCAGGTACACATCCCTAATCACTTGATCACTACAATGCTTATAGAGGAAAGGTTCCTCCCAATAGTAGTGCATGACCTCCAAAAAGAATTTCTTCCTTTGTTGGTATGTAAAATCTGGATTGATCATATTGCTTAACAAGTAGTTTATATAATCTACATGCCAAGGAACTTGTGTTAGAGATACGACAAAGGGTTGTTCATCCGGGAATACCTCATTTATTGGAGAAATTGGGGCTCCCTCTTCGGTTGTGTGCTCAAGTCTAGAGAGATGATCGGCTACGTGATTCTCGGTTCCCTTTTTGTCTTTGATCTCAAAATCAAATTCTGGTAGGAGTAAAATCCACCTAAGTAACCTTGGTTTAGCTAACAAGTATTTAAGAGCAGAATAATCACTGTAAACAATTACTTTTGACCCAATTAAATATGATCTAAATTTATCAAAAGCAAAGACCATGACTAACAATTTTTTTTTCTGTAGTAGCATAATTTAATTGGGCATCCGTCAAGGTACGACTTGCATAGTAGATAACAAGGAGAACCTTGTTCTTCCTTTGTCCAAGCACAACTCCTATTGCATAATCACTTGCATCACACATCAGTTCAAATGGAAGTGCCCAATCCGGTGCATATATAATTGGGCTGAACTTAACTTATTCTTCAAATGTGCAAATGCCTACAAACAATCATTGGAAAATTTAAATGGAGTATCTTTCACCAAAAGAGAATAAAGGGGTTTAACAATCTTAAGCCCAAGTATAATTCCTTCCTGCATCATAAAATGACATTTTTCCCAATTAAGAACAAGGTTACTTTCTTCACATCTTTGTAGAACTAAAGATAGATTATTTAAACAATTATCAGATGAAGAACCAAAGATGGTAAAATCATCCATAAAAATTTCAATAAAATTTTCCACCATATTCGAAAAAATGGCCATCATGCATCGTTGAAATGTGGCTGGAGCATTGTACAAACCAAAGGGCATCATTCGGTAGGCAAATGTTCCATACGAGCAAGTGAAAGTGATCTTTTCTTGATCTTTCGGTAAAATGTGAATTTGATTGTATCCCGAGTATCCATCTAGGAAACAATAATAAGCATGATCGGCGAGCTGCTCCAACATTTGATCAATGAAAGGAAGTGGAAAGTGATCTTTTCGTGTGGCATAATTGAGTTTGCAATAGTCTATGCATACTCTCCAACCCGTGACTGTTCTTGTTGGGATGGGTTCATTATTTTCATTCTCTACCACTGTCACTCCTCTCTTCTTGGGCACTACTTGCACCGGACTTACCCATGAGCTATCAGAAATAGGGTAAATAATTCCAGCATCCAACGATTTGAGAACTTCCTTTTTTACAATTTCTTGCAAGTTCAGATTAAGTCTCCTTTGTGGCTGCACCGTAGGCTTATAATTGTCTTCTATTAAAATCTTGTGCAAGCAAAATGAAGGGCTCATTCCCTTAATGTCGGCTATAGTCCATCCCAAAGCTTGCTTGTGAGCTCTCAAAACTCGAAGTAACTTCTCTTTTTCAAGACCAATCAAAGATAAAGGAATTATTATGGGTAAAGAAGAATCATGTAAATAAGCATATTTAAGATGAGAAGGAAGAGGTTTGAGTTCTAAAGAAGGGGCTTCAATAATGGATGGCTTTTGTAAAGTAGTGCTTTCGCCCAATGTTATATTTTCTGACTTCCCTTTAGGCAAGTAAGGTAGAGATGCTTCCAAATAGTGTGTACAATTGCTTATCTTGGAATTCTCAGAATCGGAAGTGCCAGATTGAACAAGACATGCCTCAAGTGGTTCCTTAGGATAACTCTCTTCAAAAATTTATACCGCAAGTTCATCAATCACATCTATGTTGAAGCATGTATCGGTTGTTGATGGATATTTCATTGCCTCAAACACATTGAATGTAACTTGTTCATCTTCCACCCATAGTATTAGTTTTCCTTGTTGCACATCTATGAGAGTTCTTCCCTTGGCTAAGAATTGTCGACCAAGAATAAGCGGGGTTTCTCTATCAATTGAAGTGAAACGGTAGTAGCTTTGACCTCTCCTATCCCCAATTGCCTGAAAATATAAAAGGACATGAAATTTATGCTAGCACCTAAATCACACAAAACTTTTTTGAAATAAGAGTTTTCAATGGTGCAAGGAATAGTAAAACTCCCTGGATCTTTAAGCTTTGGTGGCAACTTATTTTGCAAAATGGCGGTGCACTCTTTGGTCAACATCACTGTCTCATACTCTCCTAATTTCCTCTTGTTTGATAGAATCTCCTCCATGAACTTCACATAACTAGGCATTGTTCCAAGGCATCTGCAAAAGGAATGTTAATATGTAATTTTTTGAAAACATCAAGGAATTTAGAAAATTAT
The DNA here is from genome assembly GCF_018687715.1 of Carya illinoinensis. Classification (NCBI taxonomy): domain Eukaryota; kingdom Viridiplantae; phylum Streptophyta; class Magnoliopsida; order Fagales; family Juglandaceae; genus Carya; species Carya illinoinensis. The sequence goes on along the minus strand of NC_056757.1, from coordinate 18,877,657 downwards.
TTATCTAGCTTATTTTTATGAAGTCTTTGAGGAAAAGGTATAGGATAAACATAATGAGAAGAGAAGAAGACTTAGGAGGATTTCCTAAGTTTTTCACTATTGGGCTCGAAACAGGGGTGGGCAATGCGGCTCTCACAATCATCTCCTCTTTTCCAGAATTTTTCTCTTTCTCTTCTAAATTTAGCTCCATTTCACTTCTTAAAGTAATGGCCTTCACTGCTCTTTCTGGTTGTTTTCTGTGGTGCTTGGAAGTGATCCTTGAGGCCTTTTAGACATAAATGTTGCCAATTGACCGAGTGTCCTTTCAATGCTCCACGTTGTATTCTCATTGTTCTTTAGAGCAATGTCATGTTCTTGAAATTTAGCATCCACCTTGGCAATAAATTGTGCCATTACCTCCTCTATATTCATCTTCTTCCTTTGTTGTTGATTTTGAAAACTTGGTAGAGACTTGACAACATTATGGGAGTTGCTCCATGAGAAATTTGGGTGGTTTCGCCATTTTGGATTGTAAGTGTTGGAATAAGGATTGCTTTGTCGTTGGTAATTCGACACAAAGTTTGCTTGCTTCAAACTATTGTTGGCGAATGGATTTCCCACTTGACAATCTACTCCCATATGATTTTCTGCACAAAATTCACAAATTGCATTAGTAGATTGAATGGAACTCACATTGACATTGTCTAATTTCTTAGATAAAGCTTCAACTTGAGCAGCTAAAGCAGATAAACAATCAATTTTGTGAACTCCCTGAGTTCTTTTTGTTGTCTCTCGATCCACTAGCTATTGATAATTGTTGGTTGCCATCTCCTCCACCAACTCATATGCGTCTTCCGGTGATTTCTTCATCAAAGTCCCTCCCGTTGTTGCATCAATTATTGTACTTGTTGTAGGCTGCAAACCATTGTAGAAGGTTTGCACTTGAATCCAAACAAGAAGTCCATGATGTGGACACTTTCTAAGCAATTCTTTATACCTCTTCCAAGCTTCATAAAGCGACTCTAGTTTTGGCTGGGGGAAAGAACTTTGCTAGAAACTTTTTAGCCAAACCGTCCCACGTAGTTATGGTTAATGGTGGAAGTGAGTTTAACCATGCTTTTGCCTTGTTTTGGAGGGAGAATGAAAAGAGTCTCAATCTAATAGCATCATCAGAAATCCCGTTATGTTTAAAAGTATCACATAACTTCAGACAATTAGCTATGTGAGCATTTGGATCATCATGTGGCATGCCACTAAATTGCACTGTTGAAGCCATCATTTGAAGAACAACTGGCTTTATCTCAAAATTATTGGCTTGAATGGTGGGTCGTCTAATGCTAGAAGTAGCTCTGGTGACCAAAGGGACAACATAATCTCCCAAAGTCCTATTTCCAACTTGATCTTCCATTGTTTTGTTCTTGGTTGTGGAATCCTCCTCCTCCTTGTTCAAAAGATGAAGGGTGCGTTCAATTTCAAGGTCAAAAGGTACTAAATCCAAGCTTCGAGTACGTCTCATGCATAACTCGGGCATCCTGAAAAGAAAAAGAAAAAAAAAATTAACAATCAAGACTTAAAAAGAAAAAAAAATCAAATTAACATGTTGTGAAAATAAATAGAAAAAAAATTCAATAGTCCCCAGCAACGGCGACAATCGTACTAAGTAATGTAATGATAAGAAAGATGTCAAACCCACAAGGACTATTTACCTATTAACTATTGAAATTGTTGTAATTCTAAGTTATTTGAAAATCAAGAAAAGTTGTGGATTTTGAATTAGGAGAATAGCAATAAATTAAATTAAATCAACAACTAAAGAATTGGCCAAACACTTGAAACGAAGAAGATTTCACCCAAGAAGAAAACACTTAGGCATCTGACTCACCTAACCAATCCAATCCCAAATCCTAACCATACAATCAATCAATTAACATTCTATTGAAAGGCAAAATATTCTAACTTATCTAAGACCCTCTCTCAAGTAGAATTAGAATTACTCAACCTACAATAACCTGCGACATGTCTATGAAAATTTAAATGCATTTGAGCACATTAAGATTAATAATATTTTACATAAAAGCCACACAAATCAAGTTGGCACATTCCTGTCTTTCGTTCAATTCATGGCATACATCATACAAAACTAAACTACATGCATCATCTCTCAAATTAACATGCACAACAAATCATTCAACTATTGGCCAAAAAATTGAAGGTATTAAACTCAGTGATGTATACTCAAAAGGAATGATAAAATTATGATCACAACGAAATAAGATTCGGGATTGTCATGGAGAGGCTACATCATAGCCTTAGCAATAGAAATTAATTCATAATCTAATCAAAATAAACCATAATAATTCTGGAATTCATAATGAGAATTATACAAAGAGAAGATTAAAGAGTTAAGAAGGAAACTCGATGTAGATCAAGAATCTCTATTGTTGATGAACTCCAATTCTGTAGATTTTCGACCTCCTGCTTGAAGCACTGTTTTGTCCCTGAAGATGTTCATTTTTGGCCTCCCTTAAACATGAAAGTTGTAGGTTTTTATCTCAACTTTCCATAGACACCAAGATTGCCCTTATTTGAGTTTTTTACAAGAAGTTATGCTCTAAATACTGAAGGGTATTTCAGGAATTCGACAGTTTTGCGACTTTTGAATTGATGTGCCCTTTCCGCCTTCTAGATATTCTTTTTTCCCGGTACTTTAGGAATTTTGAGAACTGAATGTTTCATATTCTCTTGATGACTCTGTCAATTTAGTTATTCCTAAAAAAAATAAACAAAATAAATAAAAACTCTAATAAATAAGAAAATTTAACACAAACTAGCTTAAAATTAAGTACAAAAGTATGACAAAACTTATATAAAAATTAAGCATATCAGCGAAGTGACTTTTGGCAAAGTTTCCTTTGAATTCCATAAACAATCACCAAATGCCCACTTTGATGCGAGACTTCATCCGAGAAGCCCCACCTAGAACCAAAAGGCTCATCGAAGTCAGAATTAACTAAGTAAAAACAAGGAAGTAGCAAGGCCCTAAACGCGTGAAAGGTAGGAAGGAAGCTTCAATGAAAAACCACAAGGCAAGGAGGGATTATATAGGCAATGCATGATGGTTCACTCCCCTAGATTCAGGGAACATGTGTATCCTGCAGCCCATCATATCCGGCATGAATCTCATGAATGGCGCGGCATGAATATCGCGATCTACGTCATGAGTGCCATTTGGCACCATCAATATGAGGGAAGCGTAATGGGTGAGTACTGATGGATAACTACCAAAAACCCAAGGAATTTGTGGGCGGCACATCAACCCCCAAATAGGTTCTATTGGAGAACCGAGGGTTGCCACGTGGCTGAAGTATAAAGTGCAGAATACGAAGCACAAGACCCTTCCCTGAGAAGGGAATACTATACAAAGAATCACACTAAGCGGGCAGGTAGCCCCTGACAAGTTGAACAACAAGAGATAAAGAAGTAGAGAAGCACAGGGAAGCAACTACAAGGCAAAGCAAGCATATAGCAGTGTGGCGCCCCCAACCCCCACTTGAGATTTGGATGAGACTGAGATGCTGGGACATGCAACACAGAGTTACATACCCCTCGTACATGATAGATAATATACATGCTCCTAGATATTCTAACTATATGCAATAATCGTACAGTGGGAATTAATAAAAAGGCAAAGAGACATCTAAGCAATGCCGTAGGCAATTGCCAAACACATGGTACAAAAAAAAAAAAGTATAATTTCTAAACTTGACCCAAAATACCATCATTCCATAATAAGAGAGTCTCAAAACATAATCAGAGTAGCAAGTTCCCAAAACACTGTACCACAAGTTTCTCTCTCTTTTTTTCTTTTTCTTTTTTCTTTCTTTCTTAGAAATGGGCAAGCCACCTAAACCTTCCTAGGCTCTCATTATGCGATTGTCCCACTATTAGGGATCTATCAGGAGGCAAAATCAAGCAAGCTCTTGTTGACTTCCAGATTTTTGTCAATGGGAGTCCTAACTCCATAATGAGCCTCATTCCGTCCACATAAATAATGCTAACTTCCTTGAGAAGTTGCGTTACTTCATTTAGGTTCCAAGAAAACTTCATAATCCATAAAGGATCCAAACACAGAACACCAAAATTAGGGTCGTGAAGACCCCTCAACATCTCATGAATAAAGGGAATGGTACGTTCCAATACAGCTGATGCGTATCGTATAAATCCCCAAATGGTGTACTCATCTTCTATGAAGGAGCCGTCTAGGTTCATACTTCTGGGTTATCGGGCGCACCTGAAACTACTTCTACCATTTCAAGAAAGGAATGATAGTGGTAAAAATGCAATAGTAAAATTTCAAGAAATCTCAGAAGTAATCACACAACAAACCCAAGTTAATTAGAAGCATACAAGAGGTATATCATGCAATGCACGGACATGTACTTGACACATGACTATGCACTTGACCTTTTTCAAGACATGTAATTGAATTCTTTCGCTTTTCAAAAAAACATACTTTTGTCCTTATTCTTATCATGCTTAATCACGTGATGCAGAGCATATCATATCACATCACATGATTCACATCAAGTGATCCAAAGCATATCATATAGGCACGTGGCCCAATTCTTGTGGATACTTCATGGCTCCCCTATGCACCGTGTATTCTTGCTAGTTACTGCACCACTAACAGTTAGTACACCGTGGTGAATACTTCTTAAACATATTCATTTCATAATAACACTACAGTACTTCGTCAAGTTACTTGCCTTAATTATGGCACCCACTAGCGTTAGATGCTTCCTCGCTTTGGCATCCTTTAAAAATAATCCATTCAAGGCACGCCGACGTTTCTTTGTCGACCCAGGGGTTACCACTCCATTTTTAAGTACTCCAGAGTGGACAAATGAGTTCCACTAGGACACTTCCCCATCCTAGCATTTGGGATCGTGATAAAACTTATCTTTTAAAATCATTACTTTTCATTCTTTGAAAATGTTTGTCTTTGAAAATCACTTTTCCCAAATGCATGTGACATGAGACTTAATACCTACACTCTTAGACTTGACAAATGACACATGAAAAGCCATGCATGAAATAACGATGCATAACACACTTGATTCATCGCATGTTAACATAAAACACATAAGATGTGAAATTGCATACATGGAATCACGAAAACAAGCCTTGGCCGAAACATGGATTTTCAAAATCATGAAAGTCCATCACTTAAACATGCTTAAATCTTTATCCAAGATACTTAGAATTCATGATATAACAAAACAAGACATGAAATTATAGCATTTGTACACAATCCAAATCATTCAAGGCATGGTAGAATGAAATCATCAAGAACTTTGCAACCTTAATATCATTTCCCTCAAAACTGAATCATGCATTACATTTTATCACCATTTTTCATCAAAAACCAAGTTGCATTAAATGTTCCATATTCATATTCCAAGTTCATGTAAGAGTATTCAAACAAGCAAAAAAGAATAGCAATCCAAAATAACAACAAGACTAAAAGGATCTACACAAATATATGCAAGTATTAACCAAAAGCAAGTTCAGTGTATACTTACAAAAATCCAACGATTTAAAGTAGCAAAATCTGAAAATATAGCATAGTCTTATTAGAAAATCATACACAAAAACCCTAAGTTCTGAAAATATGAGTGAGTGCGAGTGTAGAGTGCTTTTGAAATCTTTTCTTAAAAACAAAACCCCAGGGGCCAAAACTCCGTGAAAGTTCAAACCCTAGTTTTTTGTGAAAACTGAAACTTAAGCTTTTCTATAACTTTTGTTTTCTACACTTAAAGTGCTAAGGGTATTCAGGTTCCTTCTTCTTTCTAGGGATAAAACCCTAGCTTCCATTTTTAAGAAAAAACCAAAACTCTAATCCCTTACACTTGTGTTTCTTTCCTTCAAAACTCATAGGCATCTAGGGTTCATTCTTTCTTGAAGAGAAAACCCTAGTTACCCAAGTGAAAGTATGTGTGTGTGGAGAAAGGAGTAGAAACCGAATGGGGATGAAAATCTTCCCTCTTGGCCTTTTGTGTGTACATGCAAGAAAAGGAAATGGTTCTCATCTCCTTGAGCTCCTTCCCTAGCCGAATGGTGTTGTGTAAACTCCTTGTGGTTCTTGACTTAGAAGAAATAAAATGGTAGCATTTTGGTGGTGAGAAAGTGACAAGAAAGTGAAGAGAAAATGTTGAGACTAGAGAGAATTGGTGTGCCGAAACCCTTAAGAGCAACAAGTGAACTTTGAGCGAAAGACACTCTAACTTTTTGGTCAAGCCATTATATAGTGCCTCAAATCCCCTTCTTGAAATGAAAAGGGACCTTGCATGCATGCCACTGGGCAAAAATGACTCTTCCAGTTCTCTTAGATGGAATTGCATTGGAAACTCAAAGGGCACACTCTAGGGTGGCGTGTTCACCTTCCAATCCACCCTCCTTTCTTTCTCATTTTCCTTATTTTCCCTTCCTTTCATGTCCACGTTCATTGTACTAGGTGGTTCAAGGGTAAAATCACAAAATCAAATCTCCCTTGGAAATCCTTCACCGTGTGCATGGGTGCCACTTGGCAAAGTGTGTTTGTGTCTTGCTCTGAAAATCCCTTCATCTTCTCTTGGTGATCTTTTGCCTTCCCAAGACAAATCCCTTGGCCTTCTTCCATGCATGCTGTTGGTCTCACACTTTCCCTTTGCACTTCCACATGCTTCTAGAACATGCATTTTCCTCTTCCCAAGTAAGATCTCCTTGGAACTCCAAAAGTCCATCTCAAACTCTCCACATGCTTGACAAGTGTCCATCATGCCCTTTCCTATCCAAAGTGGTGTGTAAGCCCTAGTTTTAGATGACATCATCTTCCACTCCACCTTCTAGAACCTATTGCATGTAGGACAAGTGTCCCACCTTGCCCTTTCCCTAGGTTTCTTACCCAAATGACAAAAGAGTCCCTCAATAGCCATGTGATGCCTACCACATGCTTGGAAGTTATTTTGGGCCTCCCTCAATAGGCATTTGAGCTCTATGTTATGCTATGCTATGTGATGACATGCCATGAAATGATATGTTATGAACTGCCATGATAAGATACATTATGTCATGCCAAGTTAAGTTGTGATATGATTATGATATGAAAATGTTATGAATAGATAAGAATGGCATGTTATGTTATAACAAGTACAAGAACCCGAACTCAAACAATATGAACATGTGTTAAAAAATCTAAAAGATGAAAATATGTTTTATAAAAGGTCCACGTTGCATATGTCAAAGTTTTTACGTCAAAGTTCATGTCCATGCATTTATTTATGAGTTGCAATTATTGTGGTTTGCTTATATATACCTTTGTTATCTGCTGTATGCTGATTGTTTACTTGCTGAGATTTCTTGAAATCTCACTGTTGTAATTTTCACTATCATTCCCCAATTGGAATGGTAGAAGTAGCAATAGGTATGCCAAGCACTAATGAACCATGAATATAGACGACACGATGATGGAAGACGAGCACACCATTTAGGCTCATCTACATTATGCATCAGCTCCGTTGGAATCTACCAACCCGCTTTTTCATTAAATGTTAGATGGTCTAAACGACCCCAAGTTTGGTACTTTGCTTTTAGACTCCTTATGGATGTTGAAGTTTTCTTGGAATATGGACCAAGTGACTCCTGTTCTCTAGGAAGCTAGTGAGGCCAATGTTGAGGGAAAGAAGCTTGCTAGAGATGACGGACTTCTGCCACCTCAGTTTCAGAAGTCGCATGGAGTCTGTTGGATTTTGTCCACTAATGGATCTTTGGTATTGGGAAACTGCGAAGTAAGAACTTAGGAAAGTTTCTATAGCCCCTTTACTACTGAACGGGCTTAGGATAATGACTTTTGGAATCTTTTTCTTGAAAATGTTTCCCTTTTTTGGAAAATGTTTCAAAACAATTAACTCTTTTGGAAAAACTTGATTATGGAAGTTTTCAAATTTTGAGATTTTACATTCGGTACCATGATTATTTATTGCCACCGTCCTTAAGTAGTTAAAGAACTTTTCGTTGTGATTTACTGTATACTACTAGATTATAGGTGCATTTAATCCTAATATTATGTACGAGGGGCATGTAATGTTGTTGCATGTCTCGACGTTTCAGTCACTGTCAAATCCCAAGCACGGGCTGCGGGTGTCTCAGAGCAGTGGTATCAGAGCAATTACATCTCTAGGTACACCCACAAGTTGTTCTAGTAACACATGGTACCTGAGAATAGGTTTCAATATTATAGAGATAAGCTTTTGATCTTATAGCTATAAGTTTGAATCTCTAAGGTAGCACGCTTGGACAGAAGTATGCAGTTTAGACTACGATAGTGCAACACCCTGTTCCCATAATAGGATAGAGATGTTAGTAGCGTACATAGCATAATACCCGTTAAAGAGATTCATATCTTGAAACATCTCATTTATTGAAAAAATTAAGCTAATCAAAACATTGTTACATAAACTCTCGTAACTGGCTGGAGAGAAGTCTGAGCTTCTCTATCTAGGAGGTGATCGAAATTTCCTACACTTATTGTTGATCCTTTGCTACACCTCTTTTTGATTATGACCACTATAACGCCTTCAAACGATGGACCTGGAATCTCTCACCACTCAAACTGAAGCTTTGTCATGGCATGATCTTAAACTTCAACCTGCACCAGAAAGAGCAATAGTCACTTCAAACAAAATCCTGATTGGAAGGTTAGTGGCAGATAGACCTCTTAACAAATATACCATTCACTCATGCATAAAAGCATCCTAAAATTTTATCCAAAATTTTCTCATAGAAGACTGGGAGACAAACAAGTTCATTTTCACTTTTAGAACTCTCCAAGACAAGCTGCGAGTCCTCAACCAAGCCCCTTGGAATTTTAAAGGGCATCTATTAGTCCTCAAATCTTGGCCTCCTGGATCTACTCTACAAGAAATAAATCTAAACCATGCTACCTTTTATGTACAAATACATGGTCTTCCACTTGATTATATAACCTTTGATAATGCTGTTGAAATTGGAAAAGCACTTGGTGATCTAATTAAGGTGGAAGAAGACCCCCTCTATGGTTTAGCTTTTAGAAAATACATTAGAATCAAGGTTGAGATTGATGTAACAAAACCTCTTCAACAAGGTTTCATGATGCCAAGCGAAGACAACCCTAAAATTTGGATAGCAATCAAGTACAAAAAACTAACAGACCTTTGCTATGCCTGTGGAAGACTCGGCCACTCACAAGTTTTCTTTGGATTTTTACATCAACCTCTACAAGATTAACTTACAATCCATGGTTAAGAGTAGAATACATTAGCAATCTCAGAAACACACAAGCATTTTAGCAAACAATTAGAGGGCAGAGTGGGGAAACTGAACTAATGGAAAATACAACCCAAACCTCTCAACCAAGAATTTCAAGCCAACACAGAGCAACACCCTCAGGATTTAAACCAACCAGTTTCAAAAGGAAAACAGAGTCTTACAAGAGGACAAACCGAGAGCCATTTGGTACCAAGGAAAAAGCCATGTAGTCAGCTAATAACTCCAGGTTAATGGCTCAAAATCCAAGTGACCAACCCAGCTCCAAGCACAAGCTCCATCTCGGCAACCCAGATTCAGAAGGAATTTTCTTCCAAACGGCCTCTACAATAATCCAAACACTGTTCAGTTACAATGATTAGAACACATTCAATAACCCACCTAACAGAGTAAAGATAATCACTATTGAGCCACCTACCACAACCTGATCGCAGGTTTGTCTCCAAGTTTGGAAAAACATTCATGTGGAGGAATCGAACAGCTCTAGACACACCAGGCATTAACAACATCCTCAATGGTCAACAACAATGCGTGGAACACACAGTGGCAGCATATATTTTTGGCAATGAATGGAACAAATGTGACGATCTGTTTTGTCGTTTTAAATTGGTTTTTATTTATTTGAAGCGGTGTTTAATTTATTTAGTCGTTTTATGGTTTTTAATCTCGTTTTCGGCTAATCTGTTTTGTTTTCTGGAGTGAGGATTGGACCTCATTTCTTCCCTCCATCTTTTCTTTTTCTCTTTTCTTTTTTTCTTCTTTCTCTTTTTTCCTCTTTTTCCTTTTTCTTTCTTTTTTTTTCTTTCTCTTTTTCCCTCCCCGGTTCTCTCTCCCGCGCGACTCTCTCTCTCTACCCATTTCCGTTCATTTTTCTCTCTCCGTCCAGAACCACCACTGCCAGCCACCGTGCGGCACACCACCCACCCAGATTTCTTCCCCTCCCTTCGATGAACCACCCCACAAAATTCCACCACCAATGGAGCCGCCATTTAGCCGAAAATCCACCTTCAAGCCGAGCGGTTTTTGCTCCAATCTGCCGCCGTCGCTCCACCTCCGGCAACCACCTCTTCACCACTTCATCACCGACTCCTTTCCGTCCTAACCCACCCATTTCCAGCCTCTAACAGCCACCGGAACAGCTCCCACGAGCTAGTTTCGTTTTGGGCATTTCGGCTCTTCCTCCGCCGTTTTCGCCGCCACCCACAGCCAAACTCCACTTCCTTTAGCTTCATAAACATCTTTAGACCATTCCCCATCAATCCCGAGCCTTGGTTTGTCCCCGTTCAAAAGTGGGTATTTTACAACCTACGGCCACAGTGAAATTTCACTGTTACGTTGCTTTCCTTCCGCCGTTTGCAATGCCGTGAGCTTTCTAAAAATACCATATAGCGCTGTAAGCATTTTACAAACCATAATTTTAGATTTAAATATATTTTTCTCATTCAATAAATTAATTGTTGTTGGTTGGCTGATTCCGGACTGAGTCCGAGGAGTTCAGGGGTCGGATGGATTGAGGACGGAGTGCTTGGTTTTGGTTGTTTGTGATTGCTTGATTATTTGAGCCATGAGGTGTGAGTTGCATATTGTGTTTATGTGCATTTTGTTTTAATCGAGAAAATCCCTTTTTATTGGCGTAAATGGTTTTTGGGTGCGTGTGTCTCACGAGCCTAAGTCGGGATGGGTTATTATCTCGGTGGAGCTCCTTTGGTCACTCGGGAGTGGATAATACTGAGTGACATCCCCTGGGTTGTCACAGGGCGATGACCGGATCGCACGATACGGTAACGCTGTCGTGTCGACTCCGTGGTCCCTAGGGTGGTGGGGACTACAGGATGGCTTGGCCAGGTACGCACAGGGTGTGGGTCTGGGCATCACTTGTTTAGGTGTCACATGCATAGTCGTTGCCTGCGGTGTGGCACAGAACCAGGGTGTGCGGATGATCCCTAGGGGAGATCATGGTGCATGCATAACCAGATTGTTTTTATGGTTTTTGGATGTGGGCCATTTTCTGAGAAAATGGCGAGGTTTGGTTTTCGAGGCTAGTGATCCATTTTTTGGGAAAATGGTGGTTTGGGCCATTATCTGGGATAATGGCGAGGCTTGGTTTTAAGGATATGTTTTTTGTGGGCCAAATGGGTTTTTGGCGTGCATGGAAAAATTATGGTTTTATGGTGCATGTGCATTGGTTTTTCTTTCATGCATATTGTTTGAGTTTTATATGTTTTTATCTAGTGGTGTTTGGAGTTTACTTACCTGCGGCACCATTTTTTTTACCATAGATTTTGGTGCCGAGATCGAGGCTGAGCCCGAGGATGCGGCTCCGCCGGGATGCTGATGTTATGTTTTGTATTTGGTTTAAAACAATATTTGTGTCTTGTAATATTTATTTATGTATGTTTTGAACAGCTTTGTATTAAACAAGAGAAATTCTGGTACTTAGTTATTGACTTGCTTTTCGCTGCGTATTTCTCATGCACATTCGTTGCTTATACACACACTTGGCACACGTCGATAGGGTGATGACCCGTGATGTCATCATCCGGACGTCTCGATTTTCCCGTGTTCGTGCATGGGGATTTGGGGGCGTCACAGGTAGTATCAGAGCGGTTTGGCTCTGGGTAAAACCGCATGTCCCGTAGGTAGTACTAGGATGTTTTTAAGGTTGTGTTTTAAAAATTATGTTAAGTAAAGTTGTTATTTGATTTGTTTTATTTGTTTTATTTGTTTGAGCTTGTTTGCTTGTTTTTATTTATTTAGTTATGTTTTTGCAAGCTGGTTTCTTTTGTTGCTTGTTATGTGGTGTTGGTCTTTGGTTTTTGCTTTTGTTTGTTGTTGGTTTTATGTGTTTTTGTTTTCTTAAAGGGGGTCAAAGGTTGTGATGGCAGGAAAAAAAAATGGTGAGACCAAGGAAATCCACTCAGGAGCTACGGGACAATACATCAAGAGATGACTCCATAGCCCAAGCAATACGACAGATGACGGAGTTTATACAGCAGAATTTTAGGCCACAGCAGACAGGGCCTTGGCCACAACCAGGAGGACCTTGGCCACAACAAGGGGGTCCCTGGCCACCACAAGGAGGGCCTTGTCCACAACAAGGAGGACTTTGGCCGCAACCAGGAGGTCCTTGGCCACATCAGGGAGGGCCTTGGCTATACCCGGGAGGATCTAGTACCATGGTGCAAGCCGGATGCACCTATGAGCGCTTTCTGGCGCATAGGACTCCACACTTCACTGGAGAAGAGGATCCACTTCAAGCTGGAAAGTGGATCAAGGACTTGGAAAGAACTTTTGAGGTGTGTGGTTGCACCGAGGCACAACAAGTACTCTACGCCAGCTATCTGTTGCAAGGCACCGCTTCTTATTGGTGGGATACCAAGAGGGTGATGCTGGAATCAAAATTGGGATCTTTCACCGTTGTGACCTGGCAGTGCTTCAAGAAAGAATTTAACGACCGCTTCTTTCCCGCTTCTGTAAGGAAGCAAAAAGCAAGAGAGTTTTCAAATTTGGTTCAAGGGAGCATGACAGTGGAACAGTACGCCCGAAGATTTATAGAACTTGGGCGGTTTGCTCCCCACCTCATCGCCACAGAGGAGATGTGAGCTGAGCATTTTCAGGAGGGACTACACCCTGATATACGCCGTATGGTGGTCAGTCACTGGATATCCACTTTTCAGGACTTAGTGGATGTGGCCACCCTTGTGGAGCGAGAGAATAATCTGAGTATGGGCTCCCCTCCGGGTCATAAGAGGCAGAGTTTTTCTGGTGAAGGAAGCAGCCCGGGTTCACCTCAGAAATTTGTTCAGCGGATTGGATCTCGACCGCAAGCATCCTCTGGTGTTCACATGGGAGGACAGGTGCCAGTTTGCGGAATTTGTAATAGAGCCCATGTGGGTGAGTGCCCTTCTGGTAGGGCTCGATGTTATAATTGTGGCCAGCAGGGTCACTTTGCCCGTGAGTGTCCAAGACCAGTTCAAGAAAGCCGTAGAGGTAGACGCGGTGGAAGAACAAATCCAAGGCAAGCAGTGCAAGCCCGGGTTTATGCTGTCACACCCGGAGATGTGGATGATGAGGCACCAGCGACCCATGATGCTGGAGTAATTACAGGTATGGATTAATTTAATTTAAATTTTATGTTGGATTTAATTTTTGGTGTATTTGGTTTCTCCTTTGTTTTTTTGGATTTCATGGGTTAATGTGTTTGGTTCAGGGAGAGTCCGTTTGTATGAGTTTTATGCTTGCACTTTGTTTGATTTCAGTGCTTCACAGTCGTTTGTATCTTCCACGTTTGCGCGGATGTATAATTTGGTCATAGAACCTTTACCAAAGTCATTGGTAGTGGCTTTACCCAATGGTGAAATGGTGTGGTGTTCCAAGGTTGCTTTGGGATGCTTGTTAAATTTTGATGGAAGGTTCTTGGATGCTGATTTGGTGGTGTTTAAGCTGTTGGGTTTTGATATCATCCTCGGAATGGATTGGCTATACCGATATTCTGTGAGTATTAATTGTAGAAGTCAGGTAATTACCTTTCAGCTTCCAGATGGTGACTGTCTGGAATTTGCGGGAAGCAAGTTAAAAGAAAAACCGGTAATTATATCGGCAATTCAAGCAAGAAGAGAGATTGCATGGGGAGCAGATGCATTCTTAGTCCAGATGGTGTCCACGCCGTCTGAGAAGAAGTCTTTGGTAGACATTCCAGTTGTGGAAGAATTCCCTGATGTGTTTGTGGATGACTTGCCTGGACTACCCCCTGTTCGAGAAATGGAGTTTGTTATAGACTTGGAACCTAGAGCGGCTCCTGTACATAAAGCTCCTTATTGCATGGCACCGGCTGAATTAAAAGAGTTGAAGACTCAGTTGCAAGAGCTGGTAGATAAGGGATTTATTTAGCCTAGTACTTCGCCGTGGGGTGTGCCAGTGTTGTTCGTTAAAAAGAAAGATGGAACCCTCCGTATGTGCATTGATTATCGGGAATTAAATAAGGTGACCATCAAAAATAAATATCCTCTCCCACGGATCGATGATTTATTTGATCAGCTTCAAGGAGCAGCCGTGTTCTCGAAGATTGATTTGAGGTCGGGATACTACCAGTTGAGGATCAAAGACAAGGATGTGCCCAAACTGCTTTCAGGTCGAGATATGGGCATTATGAATTTAAGGTGATGCCGTTTGGGTTAGCTAATGCCCCTGCTACTTTTACGGATTTAATGAATCGAGTATTTCGACCTTATCTGGATTCCTTTGTGGTGGTATTCATTGATGATATTCTGATTTATTCCCGAGATGTTGAAGAGCATATGTATCACCTTCGTCTGGTACTTGGGAAATTGAGAGAACACCAGTTATATGCCAAGCTCAGCAAGTGTGAATTCTGGCTGCAGGAAGTCAGATTTCTTGGACATGTGATTTCCCGAGACGCAGTGGCTGTTGATCCTAGTAAGGTGGAAGCCATTTTGTCATGGCAGCGTCCGACTACAGTGCGCGAGATCCGGAGTTTCTTGGGACTTGCCTGATATTACCAAAGATTTGTGGAGGGTTTTGCTTGCCTATCCGGACCTCTCACAGCTTTGACTCGGAAGAATGCAGAATTTGTTTGGTTAGATAATTGTGAGAGAAGCTTCCAAGAATTGAAGAATAGGTTGACGACGGCACCAGTGTTAGCGCTTCCAGAACCGCACAAGCCATTCGTAGTCTTCAGTGATGCGTCTAAATTTGGATTGGGCTGTGTCCTTATGCAGGAAGGACGGGTTGTTGCCTATGCATCTCGTCAGCTAAAGGATCATGAGAAGAATTATCCGACGCACGATTTGGAATTGGCTGCGATTGTTTTTACTCTCAAGATCTGGCGGCACTTTTTGTATGGGGAAGCTTGTGAAGTATACACCGATCACAAGAGCTTGAAGTACTTGTTTTCCCAGAAAAATCTGAACATGAGGCAGAGGCGATGGCTAGAGCTAATCAGTGACTACTAGTGTGAGATCAAGTACCATCCGGGGAAGGCTAATATAGTTGCTGACGCTTTGAGCCGAAAATTGCACTTGGAAGATGAAGCCAAGCCGTCAAAATTGGATTCTTTGCTTTGTGGGATGAGAAGGCTCCTTATTGAAAGTTCACAGCAAGAAGAGATTCTATCTTCAGTTCTTGACATTCAGGTAACTAATTTTGAGGAATTGAAGACTCTTCAAAGGAAGGATTCGAAGCTGCTGAATATTAGGAAAAGAGTCAGAAAATCTCGAGGACCGTTGCACTATAGTATGGATAAAGATGGAATACTTCAATTCCAAGATCGCAGAGTGGTCACCACAGATTCAGAATTCAATGAGCGGATCATGGCAGAAGCTCATGCGACCCCTTATTCAGTTCATCCCGGTAGTACAAAGATGTACCGGGGTTTGAAGAAAAATTATTGGTGGGATGGAATGAAGAGGGATCCTGCCTTGTATGTTGAGAAATGCCACACATGCCGTCAAGTGAAGGCCGAGCATCAAAGACCCGCTAGTATGCTCCAACCCCTCCCTATTCTTGAGTGGAAATGGGATGACATCACGATGGACTTTGTAGTGGGTTTGCCGAGAACGCCTAGTGGGAAAAATTCTATTTGGGTGATTGTTGATCGGTTAACGAAGAGTCCTCATTTCTTGCATGTTAATAACACCAATTCCTTGGGTAAGTTGACACGCTTGTACGTAAAAGAAATAGTGCGGCTGCACGGCATACCAAAGAGTATAGTGTCTGATCGAGACCCAAGGTTCACGTCTCAGTTCTGGAAGAGTTTGTAGGCAGCATTGGGTACTAAGTTGAAGTTCAGTACTGCATATCACCCACAGACAGACGGCCAATCAGAGCGCACCATTCAGACCCTTGAAGACATGTTGCGAGCATGTGTCATGGAATTTCAAGGGAGTTGGAAAAACCATTTGCCGCTCATAGAGTTTGCATATAATAATAGCTTCCATGCGACCATTCAGATGGTTCCCTATGAAGCTCTTTACGGGAGGAAGTGCAAATCGCCCTTATGTTGGGATGAAGTCAGGGAGAGTAGGATAATTGGACCCGAAATAATTTAAGAGATGCAAAGCCAAGTTCGGATCATCAGGGATAAAATGGCGGCAGCTCAGAGTCGCCAGAAAAGCTACGCTGATACCAGGAGGAGAGAGTTATCTTTTGAAGAAGGTGATTGGATTTATCTCAAAGTCTCTCCCATGAGAGGTGTTAAGCGTTTTGGTAAGAAGAGGAAACTAGATACGAGGTATGTTGGCCCTTTTTAGATTCTAGAGAAGGTAGGGTCCGTCGCCTATAGAGTTGCTTTGCCAGAGTATTTTGGGAATATTCATGATGTCTTCCACGTATCGTCCTTGAAGAAGAGCTTTGGACAACAAGAGCTACGCTTTGTCGACCCAGAGAGTATTCAGTTGCAACCAGATCTCACTTATGAGGTTGCTCCGTTGCAGATCATGGATTGGAAGGAGCAACAGTTGAGGTCCAAGACGATACCTTTGGTTAAGGTGGCATGGGGAGATCCGTTAGCTCAAGATTTCTCTTGGGAGCAAGTAGCGGACATGAGGGAACAATACCCATACTTGTTTGAGTAAAGACGGTACGTTTCTTAATCTTGGTCACAGATGGTTTGTGTGATATTATGTGACTTGTTTTAAGTTGGTGGTTGATCTTGCAAATTTCGAAGACGAAATTTGTTTTAAGGGGGGGAGGATGTGACGACCCGCTTTTACGTGTATTTTTCCTGAAGGGTTGTTTTTAATTTAATTAATATATTAGTTTATTTATTTTAAATTATTGCGTTTTAAATTGGTTTTTATTTATTTGATGCGGTGTTTAATTTATTTAGTCATTTTAAGGTTTTTAATCTCGTTTTGGCGGATCTATTTTGTTTTCCGGAGTGAGGATTGGATCTCATTTCTTCCCTCCATCTTTTCTTTTTCTCTTTTCTTTTTCTCTTCTTTCTCTTTTTTCTTCTTTTTCCTTTTTCTTTCTTTTTTTTCTTTCTCTTTTTCCCTCCCTGGTTCTCTCTCCCGTGCGACTCTCTCTCTCTACCCATTTCCATTCGTTTTTCTCTCTCCACCCAGAACCACCGCCGCCGGCCACCGTGTTGTACACCACCCACCCAGTTTTCTTCCCCTCCCTCCGGTGAACCACCCCACAAAATTCCACCACCAAAAGAGCCGCCGTTTAGTCTGAAATCCACCCTCAAGCCGAGCTGTTTTTGCTCCGATCTGCCGCCGTCGCTCCACCTCCAGCCACCACCTCTTCACCACTTCATCATCGACTCCTTGCCATCCTAACCCACCCATTTCCAGCCTCTAACAGCCACCGGAACAGCTTCCACGAGCTAGTTTCTGTTTTGGGCATTTCGGCTCTTCCTTCGCCGTTTTCGCCGCCACCCACGGCCAAACTCCACTTCCTTTAGCTTCATAAACATCCTTAGACCATTCCTCATCAATCCCAAGCCTTGGTTTGTCCCCGTTCAAAAGTGGGTATTTTACAACCCACGACCACAGTGAAATTTCACTGTTACGTTGCTTTCCTTCCGCTGTTTGAAACGCCGCGAGCTTTCTAAAACTACCATATAGCACTGTAAGTATTTTCCAAACCCTACTTTTAGATTTAAATATATTTTACTCATTCAATAAATTAATTGTTGTTGGTTGGCTGATTCCGGACTGAGTCCGAGGAGTTCGAGGGTCAGATACATTGAGGACGGAGTGCTTGGTTTTGGTTGTTTGTGATTGCTTGATTATTTGAGCCATGAGGCGTGAGTTGCATATTGTGTTTATGTGCATTTTATTTTGATCGAGAAAATCCCGTTTTATTGGCGTAAATGGTTTTTGGATGCGTGTGTCTCACGAGCCCAAGTCGGGATGGGTTATTATCTCGGTGGAGCTCCTTTGGTCACTCGAGAGTGGATAATACTGAGTGACATCCCCTGGGTTGTCGCAGGGCGACGATCGGATCGCACGATATGGTAACGCTGTCGTGTCAACTCCGTGGTCCCTAGGGTGGCGGGGACTAGAGGATGGCCTGGCCAGGTACGTGCAGGGCGCGAGTCTTGGCATCACTCGTTTAGGTGTCAAATGCTTAGTCGTTACCTGCGGTGTGGCACAGAGCTAGGGTGTGCGGATGATCCCTAGGGGAGATCATGGTGCATGCATAACCGGATTATTTTTATGGTTTTCGGACGTGGGCCATTTTCTGGGAAAATGGCGTGGTTTGGTTTTCAAGGCTTCTGATTCATTTTCTGGGAAAATGGTGGTTTGGGCCATTATCTAGGATAATGGCGAGGATGTGTTGAGGCTTTTGATCAATTTTCTGGGAAAATGATGGTTTGGACCATTATCTGGGAGAATGGCGAGGCTTAGTTTTAAGGATATGTTTTTTGTGGGCCAAATGAGTTTTTGGCGTGCGTGGAAAAATTATGGTTTTATGGCGCATGTGCATTGGTTTTTCTTTCATGCATATTGTTTGAGTTTTATATGTTTTTATCTAGTGGTGTTTGGAGTTTACTTACCTGCGGCACTATTTTTGGTATCATAGATTTTGGTGCAGAGATCGAGGATGAGGAGGAGGAGGCCGAGCCCGAGGATGCGGCTCCGCCGGGATGCTGATGTTATGTTTTTGTTTGGTTTAAAACAATATTTGTGTCTTGTGATATTTATTTATGTATATTTTGAACAACTTTGTATTAAACAAGAAAAATTCTGGTAGTTAGTTATTGACTTGCTTTTCGCTGAGTATTTCTCATGCACATTCGTCGCTTATACACACACTTGGCACACGTCGATAGGGTGATGACCCGTGATGTCATCATCCGAACATCTCGATTTTCCCGTGTTCGTGCATGGGGATTTGGGGGCGTCACAACAAAGATCACACAGAAAACACAAGGCATCAGACTCAGTTCGGCCCATCAAAAAGAGCCCACAATCCACTCCACCACTCAAACCAAAACTAGGCCACTTTTCATGAGCCCACGATTTGCCAATCAAGCCCAGCCTTTTCAATTCTCACCAGGCAGTTCTCACCAGCCTTTTCAGTCGACCAACATGGGCCCAAAAAGTCCTCTTCTCCCAACGGAAAGCAACCCACCGTTAATCTAGATTTACAATTCTCCCATAAAGTGTGACCAAGCCAATTCAAGTGTACTAACTCTCCAACTGCTAGAGGATACAAGCCCAAGGCAAGAGACAAGACCCACCCAAACAAAATCCTTCTTAGCAACCATGGTGAAACCAAAAAGGAAAATTGTGGACTTAACAGCTGAAGCTGTCATCCAAAGACCACATGAGGTGGATTTTACTGAAACTATCATTCGAATGCATCATGAAAGGGAATCCACAGAAGCACCAAAAAGAAGATCCCAACGCATCATCAAAATAGAGAAAATAGAGTCCATGATTGACACAGCAAAAAGACACAATCAGAGGAAGTTGCAATGGCCTTTATGCTTCTGGAACTGAATTCAGGCACAATGGGTAAAGGGAAAAAACCAAAAGGAAAAACCAAATTCAATCCATACAGCAAATCCGCCTCACCATCCCTTGGTAAATCCAAAACAAGTAGCGAGACAAGCTACAAAATGACTCCAAGAACTAAATGAGGACACTAGTTTGGAATTGTAGGGGACTAGTCCGACCCAAAGCAATCAGAAATTTAAGGGCTAATATTATGAAATATAATCCTGAAATAGTCTTTTTGTCGGAAACCTTGGTGACGGATGATCGCACCATACCTATTGTAAATAGTATAGGTTTCCATCTTTTTGTTAGCTCTCTAGCTGTTAGTAAAAAGGGGGACTACTACTTTTGTGGAGACCGGGAATGGATATTGAACCGGTTAATATAAATATGAATGCTATTTCCGTTTTGGTGTATTCGGATACATTTCATCACCCTTGGCTATTAACCTATGTTTATGCTCCAACACACCATAATCTCAAAGCAAATTTCTAGAGTCACCTGAAGTCAATACAGCAAACATTCAAAGGCCCATGGATGTGTATGGGAGATTTTAGTGAAGTGACTAATCAACAAGAGAAGCGTGGGGGTCGCCCTTTCCATCAAAACCAAAACCGTGGACTTAGAGCTACAATGGATAATCATGGTCTCATAGACATTGGATACTCGGGCCCGAAATATACATGGACTAATAATAGAAGTGAAATGGCACTAATCAGAGAAAGACTGGATAGAGCGATTGCAAACCAAGAATGGAGAGTACTTTTTCCCAATGCATCGCTACAAAATCTAGCGTCGTCAGCCTCAGATCATCATCCGATACTACTACAAACCTCCAAAAATCTGAAACCAGCTTCCTCGTAGAGTTCTGGATCTATGAACCACTCAGTCAGAATATCATCCGAGAAGCATGGAGCAAATTCTTCCAAGGAAACCCAGCCTATATTCTATGCAGGAAAATCCAAGCAACAAAAGAAGCTCTTAAATTCTGGAACAAAAACTAATTTGGGCGAATCTAGACAATATTCAAAACCTGGAAATAGAACTACTAGAAGTACAGAGTAAACCAATGAGTGAATTCATCCAGGAAAGAGAAAATTTTCTATAGCACAACCTCCACAAGCAGCGAGAATATGAGGAATCACTATGGTGCCAAAAGTCAAGGACAACATGGCTCACCTCAACAGACCTTAATACCAAATTCTTCCACTTATCAGCGATGATCAAAAGAAGAAGAAACTCAATAGACACCATCAAACTGAATCCAGGTAATTGGTCTATGGACCAATCTATTATTGAAAATGCTTTTGTTAGTCATTTTCACTCCATATATACTTCATCAAACTCAAGCTTCCTGAACAAAGTAGAAAACTTATTTGAGAAGCAAATCACAAATCAAGAAAATAAAAATCTCTTAGCAGTGCCAAATGAATTGGAAATATTCGGTGCTCTAAAACAAATTCCAAACCACAAAGCACCTGGCCCGGATGGTATGACAACGCTATTCTTCAGGCACTATTGGAATATTATAAAAAAGGAAGTAATAGAAGCAGTGCAGAATTTTTTCAGGAGTAGCAAATTATTAAAGCAAATAAACCATACCAATCTAGCTCTCATCCCAAAAATTCAAAACCCGAACAACCCGAGCCATTATCGCCCAATCAGCCTCACAAATGTCATCTATAAAATCATTACCAAAATATTGGCCAACCGCTTCAAAGCAACTTTAGATGACATCATATCTCCACTTCAAACAGCATTTGTTCCAGGTTGCAACATAAAGGAGAATACAATAATTGCACATGAACTATTCCATCATCTCATAAAAAAAGGGGGGAGGGGAAAGGTCAAATGGCAATAAAGTTCGATTTGGAAAAAGCCTTCGATATGGTTGAATGGGATTTCTTATTCTTAGTAATGAAGTTAGTGGGATATAGCACAGGTTGGATAAACTTGATTAAAGAATGCATTACCGCAGCTACCTTTTCGATTCTCATTAATGGCAAGCCTTGTGGATTCTTCAAAGCACAAAGGAGTTTACGACAAAGAGATCCAATATCCCCTTTCCTCTTTATTTTAGTAACAGAGGTGTTATCAAGGATTCTTTTAAAAGAGGAAGCGAAAGGACACTTGGAAGGGATAAAAATCAGTAGGAACAGCCCACCAGTATCACACCTTCTATTTGCAGATGACACGATTATTTTTGCTAAAGCTACAACAGACAGTGCCCAAGTAATCAAAGAAAGCTTAGAAACCTTCCAATAGTGGTTAGGGCAAAAGATCAATATGCATAAATCTACCATCTTCATCACGCGGAATGTGAGCCTTGTTGTCAAAACAGATTTCCATCATCGACTTGCTTATAAAGTCTCCATGGAAAAAATGAAATATCTGGGTCTCCCAATGTCTCTTGGTAGAAATAAGAAAGAAAATTTTTAGGACCTATTAAGTCGAGTGGAGAAAAAATTAGAAGGATGGAAATTAAAAACACTTTCACAAGCAGGCTGAACAATGTTGATCAGAACTGTAGTCAGTACCATTCCCACTTATACTATGTCAACCTTTCAGCTTCCTAAAACAATGTGCAAGATCCTAAATACGAACTTCAAAAATTTCTGGTGGGGGTTCCCAAAAGAAAAGTCTCATAACTTGACCCTCAAGTCCTGGAAATCCATATGCCAACCAAAAATACTAGGAGGTCTTGGATTAAGGCAAATGATGGATATGAATAAAGAACAACTAACAAAAACAGGATGGGAAGTGAGTGAAAGAAAGAATGGCCTTTGGTATAAAATCCTAGCAGCAAAATATCTCAGAAATTCAAATTTTTGGCAGGCAACACAAAATCAGTCAGACTCTTACTTTTAGAAAGGTATTCTACAAACAAGGGAAACACTCAGAAAAGGGAGATGTATTCAAATCAACAATGGTACCAATACTCGTATATGGGATGCACCTTGGATACCAACAGCAAAAAACTTCAGACCAAAACCACTTCAAGGGATGGATCAAGCACACCTAGAAATGAAAGTCTCGGATATCATCACAGGTAATCCAAGACAATGGGATCTAGAAAAAATACAAAATCTATTTGATCAAGAAAGCAACAACGAAATCCAGAAAATCCACATCCCGATCTTCTCTCAACTTCAAGACAAAATGATCTGGGCCCCATCCAAGAAAGGAAAATTCACAGTTAAATCGGCATACCAAGTGATCATCAACGGACCATCAGAGACCTAACAAAATGCAGCCCAAACACAAAACCTCTTCAAGTCAATTTGGAAGTTGAAAATCCACGAAAGACACAAATTACTAATATGGAAGTTGCAATGGAACATTCTCCCAACAAAGAAAAGAGTGAATGAAGTTATCTCATGATCAATTTATGAATGCTCATTATGCAACCAAGTGGAGGAAACATTACTCCACCTCTTTGTGAAATGCCCTATTGTGAGAATACCATGGAGTCAAAGCTCATGGCCTCTAAACCTCGGAAACTTGCCAATTCACTCAATTACAGATTGGATTAGAATGATTATCCACCCAAAGGAAGAATTAGGCCTTCACGACACCGAGATCCATCATTTTCAACTCTTTGCAATCACAACTTTAGACTTCATTTGAAAACAACGAAATGACATTGTGCATAACCAGCTCATCTTCTCATTGGAGACAGCTAAAACTCAACTGAGCCGAATCTACCTCAACTATCAAGATGCTTGGAAAGGAAAGCAAAAAAAGGAGTTTGAAAAGTGGCAACCATCACCCAGAAACTTCCTAAGCTACTCTTTTCATGCTACAGTCAGAGACACTTTGTAGAGACCACTCAGGTAAAGTCTTAAAAATACAAACCGATAAAATCAATTCAAAAAATCCTCTTGTGGCAGAAGCAACGGCAACTCTCCTAGCTACAAAAATGGTTGAATCATCTCACCACCCTCGAGTCATATTTGAAGGAGACTCTCAACAAGTAATTTCAGCAGTAGACGACTCTTCATCTTCTCCAAATTAGAAAATCAATCCCATCATAAGAGACATCTTTTTTCGCTCTTCATGAACATTGGGTCCTAGTCAAAATACATCGAAATGCAAATCGATGTGTGCACTCTGTAGCGCAATGGGCAGCAACGAATCATGTTTTTGGAAGCATACCCTTAGATAGTTATTTTCGTTATTTTCTTTTTGATCCCCCTTGAACTCTGTAATCTCTTTTATTTATAATATAACAAGCTTGATTAGGAAAAAAAAAACTAAACCTATGTGTAACTTTTTATTCAAATAACATAAAAGAAAACTATGTCCTTGCACTAGATCTATTCCTGGCCCTCTAGCTCTACGTCCTCACATTCATCATCTATGACAGTTAAACATAGGAGAAAATAGAGAAACAAACAAAAATGATTCAAAAACTCAGTAAATAGCATATCATATCGTAAAATATCACTTAGCTTGGACTTAAATTTTGAAAGACTCTTTAAACAAACATATATCATTCACATATTATCATAGCATGTCTATTCATCCTCAACACGAGTGGAACATACATAATCATGGAAAACATATAACGTAAATGCATAAATTACTTATTTATTTTGTCTTCCACTTATTATATGGTGAACCATGCTCGAGTCCATGTTCACTAAACTTGCATAACTTATCATAATATAAAGTGAAACATGCTTGAGTTTGTATTTCATTTAACTTGCATAATATGAAGTGAAACACGCTTGAGTTTGTGTTTTACCTAACTTGTGGTAACCATGCTTAAGTTCATATCACTGTCTTATCATAACTTGTGAACACGCTTGGGTTCGTGTCGCCTTAAAATATTTATCTTTCTTAATGCATGAGGACTTTCTTGGACTTCATGGACTTTTCTAGCATGGCATATTCTTGTGCATGGCATATTCTTGTACATGGCATTGCATAACATAATATATTCTTGTACATGGCATTTTCTTGTACATGGCGTAGCATAGCATGACATTACCTAACATGATTTAAACATTTTATGACATTTCATGGCATACATGATCTAAGTACTTACATGAACACGGCATACATGATCTGGTTATTTTATTACATGGCATACTTAACTTAAATTACTACATGAACATTTCATGGCATACATGACTTGAATACTACGTGGACATTACATGGCATATGTCACTTTTTAATAATATTCAGTCCATCAAGCAACAAATCCATACATACAAGCATCATTTTATAATTCATCAAAGATCGTGAAAGGAATCTAACCTTGACTTGGCTCTTAGCATAGCGTAGATAACATCATATTTTCATATACCATTTAGAACGTTTATAGAACACATGCAATTATATGATTATACTAATTACCTCTTAGTGCTGCTTCCACAATATTAAGTTGTAGCTCACGACCTATATGTGGCAGTAATGGTAACTGACTTTTCTAGAAAGACGCGTCATAGCATTCTAAATATTTAAAATAATATATAGAGATAATTTAATTACATAAAGATTACTACATAATAATATTATTCAAAACTCATAACATATTCCATAACTTCTATTTAAAAATATAACTTTTTAATTTTATAAAAATCTGGTTAAAAGTCAATGGGAATATTAACAAAATAATAGGCTCAAAAATGGTTTAAAAAGGATACTTAAAATATACTTTCAAATTATGCTTTCAAATCCCTTAAATATTTTTTCATAAAAACGAGTCTATGGCTAATATATTTATTTACGTAAAACTTTGGTCTGATTTCAATTTCAGCCCAGCCCCAATTAAAGAAACAACCCATTTAAAGTTACAAGAATAATTTTTGTAAACACAACCAGCCTAGTTTAAAACAATATAATGTTTTATGAAATCAGCCCCTTTAGAAAGGCAAGAAGGCCCAAGGCCAATGTAAGAAGTCAACCCACTTAGGAACCAAAAACTCTTGGTCGAATAAGCTAAAGTCCCAAGGCCCCATTATGAATTAAAGGGTGGCTACCCTTCAGGAGAATACACGAGTTAGAGGGTATTGAAGGGGAAATAGTCGTGTGATGCAAGAGAGCTAGGAACTCACCGAGAGAGGAAGGAAATCCACTGCGATGTGGATCTGGGTCGAGTTCAACAGCAACTCTAGGTGGTTGGGAGTGGTTGGTGATACCAATGGGCTCCTTGGAATGGTGGTGTGACACAAGAGAGAGAGAGAGAGAGAATTGTCAAACCGCAAGCAATAGAGAGAAAGTGGGTGGCGGATGGTCATGGGCTTACTAGAATAGTGCGTGATGGAGGGAGGTGCCTGGTCGGAAAGTTTTGGGAGGCCCAGGTGGTGCTCCCACGTCCCTTGGGGTGGATAGTGACTGGGCAAAACACATGGGTTGCTGGTTATTAGAAGTGGATGGAGAAACAACAGAGAGAGTTGGGTCAATGCACGCGTGGTTGGAAGGGAGATTTATTGGAGACATCTTCTATGGTGGTTTTCAGTGAAGTGGTGGCTGCTTGGTTGAAGGAGGTGGGTTCTCAATTTGTAAAGGCTGCTACAATGGCTATGTGTATAAGATTTCTTGTGTTTATTTTTTTAGGGTCTCGGGGTGGGTTTTATAGGCAAGAAGAAGGGTATCATGGATCATAAGGAGATTGGATAGAGTTTGGAGTTGGGAGTTTATTTCCAATTGAGAAACTATGCAACTAGGAAACTAAATGGATAACTATAAGGAAACGTAGACTGAGAGAATTGAGGCATGAAGGGTGAAAGGATCCCAATCCTACGAGATTATGAAAACTGAAAGGATAATGGTTTTGAATTATTTGAGTTGAAAGTTAATTTCAAATCATGGACCTACTCACTCTAAAAACCAAACAGAAAAATAAAAGAGGCAAATAGTTTAATAGTAGAGAAATGTAATGCTCATCCTTGTGGTGGGACCTTTAGAAAATAATTTTAAGAAAGATGATGGGAATTACCGTTCGTTTAAAACTTTTTCCTTTCATGCCAAGATACGAAAGACTCAATGTTTATAAAATAAAACGTGTTTATCAATTTAAAGAGAGTTACAGTAGAAAACATTAAACTTTATAATTAAAAGCCTTTCATACGAAATATAGTGCCTAGGCTTCCATGCTCTTCCCCTTGGGCCATGTCCGACCTGACATGTTCTGCTCATCTTGTCCGTGGGAGGGCACACATAAAAACTAAAATGAGCCAAAGACTTGTCAGCATTAATTCATACAGTTAAAATATCATAACATGGATTTTTAGTCATGCATTTATCATTCCATACGTACTATACATTTGACATTCATTCATTTAAAACATTTCAAGGCGGGGTTTTTCTTGAAAAGGATTCTCTTTCATCAAACATTTCTTTTCTTTTGTAAAACATTTCCCCATGCCTCGTGCCTTTATTTCTTAAAGGGTCTGAGCATACATGCATTCTTTCTTAACATACATACATTCTTTCTTATCATTTTTCATTGGCCGTTACACATAGTTACGCCCCATGTGCAAGGGTTAGCAGTCTTCCTTTGGACTCGAACTTAGCCCATGGCCATGGTTTGGGAATCCCTTTTTAGTAAAGGGGTAGCACTGGGTGTACTACCAATACTACCTACCCGGCATTGCAATCTGTCCAATCCTTTGGTACCTTTTTCATTCAATCATAGCCATTACGTATTTTCATACATTAAACTTTCAGTCCTTTCATTCATTCATTCCTTTCTTTCAGTTCTTTCAATCTTTTTCATTTATTCTTTTCGGTTCATTTAGTTCATAAAAATAGGTTAAAAGCATAGGCTTAAACCTCAACATTTAAAAGCAGTCTTTGAAATCATAACATAAGCATCGTTTAAAACATGAGTCCATGGCATCATTAAACATCATCTTTCAAGGCATCACTTAAAACATTAGCTCATGGCATCATTTAAAACATCAGTTCATACAAACATTTTAAAACATTTTCTTTGCATCATTTAAAGCATTGCTTAAAGCATAAGGCCTAAGTCTCACATTTCATTTCGTGAACATATGTCCAATACTTACAACATATACCATCCATTCACATGCATACACTTAATACTTTGGAGTATGTAAAAAGGGGTTGCCAAGAAGTGTCATTACGTACTTATACTTGAAAACTTAGCATTCTTTCGTAAAACATCATCCATGTCATTTCGTAAAGCATCTTAAAGGAAAAACATTTCATTTTCATTTCATATCTTTTAGAAAACTCTAGAAGATTATGAACATAATACTTATCTAGTCTCCATGCCATACTCATTTTATGCAGTCCATTCATATGCGTGCCAGATGGCAACCTACATGCATACACAACCTCTGCGTCATTCTCCATCTAGTGCATAAGCAACTAAACTAGAAACACAGACTACATTTTACTTCTCCTTCTATCCCTTCTTCTATGTCTTCCTTATCACGTTTCCTCTTTTTGGGACCCACTTGGGTCACCTTTTCCAAATTCAGCGCTCTACTTCGAGATCTTATCCTTTAAAGTGAACATCCTTGATTTACCTTAGGGTTAAGACACTAAGACCTTTGTCTTAGTCTCCTATTTACCACATTTTGATGCATGACTCATATTGACTAACTCACACATCCCAATCATAGACAGTACACCCATCACTTCCTTCATTCATTCTAGTCCACACTAAATTCTCATTCCCATCCATACATGCCACATGACTTTAAGCCAACTTTGTGACTTAAACATCATATAACCATGCTTTGGACATATTACACATTATATATGGTAAATTCGTTCAGCACATGTGTCCCACCAAACGCACATGTAGCTTATCCCCTTATCACCTAAGATCAACTTATAATCTATTGAATGCCCACTTGTATAAAAAAGCTCCATACTCTGATACCAACTTCTACTCAAACTAGGTCAGCAGGACTTTCCTACTTCCCAGCCCCTTACAAGTCCATCCTAACACTTACACGACAAGACCCCATTCACACTACACATTTGTCTCATCACATAGCTTGAGACAAGTCCCAAGCTACACCATGACACTCGTCACAACAACATGTTCGCATCACAATTACCTTGGGGCACTATTCCACAGTTCCTGACACTACACGACACGCTCTACGCTCTTCAACTATGCCATCCAACTTTTGTGACATGCCATCCAATGCATCATGACTTCACTACACAGGGTACACTACACGTGAACTCCTTTCCATCCACACTACACCATACACCATTACAACGCATGCCACATGATGCATTGCTACACACCATGAAGTACACACCACATGTACTTCCTTCTCACTATGCTACACCTACTATGACGCACACCATACGATGTACCACCACACGACATGGAGTACATGCCACATGTGCTCTCTTCACAACACTACGCCACATCACTACTACCGCACACACTTCACACCCATAGTTCACACCATAGTCCACAACACTTCACAACACACTACACAACTATGCCTAACACTTCACTACACACCAAACTCCAGAATCAACCAACTAATGTCTAACATAAATAATGAGGGAAAGATGATTATACCATCATCAGAATTAAACCGTGCATTGCTTGCTACCTGTCACAGTCGATGATGTCGGAAGGGTCGTACTTGGCGTCTAAACCGCATATGGTGGCTGTACACTACGTAAAGTGGTGGTTTGGGCTTAGAGAAGGGCTACGAGCGGTCTTGGAAGGCTCATGCTAGTCTCAGAATGGTGGATCTGGGTTGTGTGATAAGGAGAAGCAGAGAGAGGGAGGGGGCTCGATGTGGGCTATGCGAGGGAAGGGGAGATGTGGGGAGGCTGGGGGAGGAAGAGGGTGGTCCAGTGAGGTGAGAGGTTCTGGTGGGCAGCAAATCTGGTGGTGGCGTGAGGGAATCCGAGAGAGGGGGAAAATCAAGAGGAGAGGGAAGAGAGAGGGAGACATCGTAGGGAACTTGGTGCGGTGGTGATGGCGACAATTTGTGGTAGCATTGTAGCGGCCAACTGCTTAGGGCTATGCTCTGTGGGAAGGGGGAAGGAAATCAGGGAGAGAAAATGAGAGAAGGGAGTGGGGCGGCTGCTGAGGAAAAAGGGGGTGGGCTTAGGTATTTAATCTAGGCCCTTCATCCTAGGGTTCCCAAAATGATCTAACGATGGGGAATTAAAACACTAATTTGAAAATGTGTAAACATCTATTTAACTTAAAACATTAGTTTATAAAATATAATCTTCATCATTAATTAAATGTTGAAGTTTTGCTAATTATCTTTAAGAGAATAAAACTATTTAAATAAATTTAGAGTTTTCAACATAATTTAAATCTCATAATACTTTTAAATGACAAAATCATTTAATTAAAATGATTTTCTACGATTGTAATATTTTTGGAACTCTTTAAAAATATTATAATTGTCTTACTTAAAATTAGGTTTGGTCCAATAACACTGGAAATATCTCATATAAATATTTTCAGGACATTTAAAATATTCAAGGGCATTAAAACGCTGGGCTTACTAAAAAATCACTTGATATCTTAAAAACATAAAAGCATGCCAACGAGGTTCGACACATAAAATGAGGCTTGCAATGATGGAATGATGGTACGTGGACGTCGCGAAGACAGTGAAGTGAAGAAGTAATTCCTCTTGGTAGTAGTAGTAGTAGTAGTTGTTGCAGATAGTGAAGTGAAGAAGTAATTCCTCTAAGAGATGAAGCTTACGAGTATTGGTTTTATGATTTTTAGGAGGAAAAGAAATGATGGAATGTTGGTATGTGGATGTCACGAAGATGACTCTCTGAGGACTTGAGAACAGGAGACTAGGAATCCTCCATTGGAAGGGGGTCAAGCGATAGTGAAGGCAGGCTATTTGCCAAATGATAGAAGTGGTACGAAACTAGATGGAGCAAGGATAGCAGGCTAGGCAAGAGTCGCCTAGAGGAGAAAATCGAGGATGTCCGTTCGAGAGATTTTTGGTTTATAGATACTCGAATTTTGTGGACACCGAAGGAGCTTTGAGAGCCAACAAGTGGCTAATCAATGTGGATACAAATTTTGATATCAGTGGGTGTACGGAAGAACAAAAAGTCCAAGATACCGGACACTTACTCCATGAAGAAGCAGAAATATGGTGGGATACAAAGAGGCAGCTGTTGGCATGAGAATTGGGAGATGTGGCTACTCTTACTCGAGAGTGATTTAAGAAAGAGTTTGATAGTCATTTCTTTTTGGAGGCGGCCAAACAACAGAAGGTGTTGGAGTTTGCAAATTTAATGCAAGGAAATATGACAGTTGAGCAATATGCAGCTCGATTCATGGAGTTGGCAAGATTTGCTCCTCTTTTGATAGGGACGAAGCAGAGGCAAACTCGAAAGTTTCAGGATGGACTGCAATTGAGAATTCAGAATCAATTTGCTTTTTTGCAGATTAGGAATTTCCAAGAATTGGTGAATGTCACCTCAATCGTGAAGGAAGAACAGAAGAGCCAAATTTCGCAAGTCCATATGGAATGGAATATAGGAATGCACCACTCGCCAGGAAAGAATGATGGAAAAAGAAAGATTCCCTACAAGTGGTCGGATGTGTGGCACTGGTTACACCCACACCTTGTCGAAGATGTGGATGAAGGCATATTGGTGAATGCCAATTCACTATGGGAGCATGTTTTCACTTTGGTCAAACAGGCCATATGATCTGAGATTGTCCATAGAAAACGCTTGGAGGAGTAGCAACACCAGGATGCAAAGGAAAAACCACTGTTAAGGCTAAAGCCTATGTTATAACACTAGGGGTGATTGATTTGGAAACCAATGAGGCAGCAGATGCCGGAGTAATTTCTAGTAACATTTCCAAACCTACTCTAACTAATAGCTTGTATCTGTAGAGAATCCTTAACTGACCTTAACTACCCTTTTTGGTGAGCTTAAACTGATGCACCACTTGGCATGGAAGCCTTGTCCAAAAGAGTCCTAGTAGCTATTCTAGATGGGAAGATTGTTGGATGTACTCGTGTAGTTAAGAATTGTCCATTGGAAGTCGCTGGTTTATCCTTAACCACCAACCTAATCATCTTCCATCTAATGGAGATCAATTTAATTTTAGGAATGGATTAGTTGTCACACACTACACCAAGATAGACTATCGAAAGAGGGAGGTAGTTTTTTATGTACCCTCCAAGGATAGAATTTGTTACATGGGAGAAGGAATTAGATTCATTTTGTAAGTAGTCACGTCAGGATGAATTAAGAAGAGTATGCTGAGAGGAGCTGCAGCTTATCTTGTAGTCATGGACAGTCCAATTGAGGAACCTAAAGGAATCAAGGGGATCCCAATAATTGAAGATTTTCTAGAGTGTTTGCCAAAGATTTTCCTATATTACCCCTAGACTGAGAAATGTAGTTTATGATTGGCTAGAGCCCACAACGACTCTAGTGGATAAGGTACCCTATAGAATGGCCCTGACAGAGTTGAGGAGTTGAAGGTATAGATTGAAGAGCTCCTTGAGAAGGGTTTATTCACCATTATTAAAGAGTGGGCGAAACAACGCCCGCTCCTCATTCACTAGAAAGTTCTTCATTGGAAGGATAACCCATGCTGCTTTTCTCCCTCCCATCAGTCACACCATCCCTTCTAGTCATGGCAACTCCATTTGTCTGCCCACAGCGTCACTAAAGAAGTGGACCCCAAGCCTCCCCCTTGAGGGCAAGGGGAAGAAAGTCTGCTCAAAGCCTATCTTGGCTAGAAATGATCTTGCACCTCTATTGAGCAACATCGTCATGGTAGTTTCTCTCCAGCAGCCTTGGCCATTGATGTCTATCTGAATTCTTTCCTCTTCCATGCCTTCTTGGTCTCAGTTTGTCCACAGTGCCCCATTTTTCTATAGCTTTAGCATCAAGCTTGCTGTGGTTACTAACCTAAGGGCCCGAGCAGTGCCCTCAGAATTGCAAGACACAACTTGGAGAGGCAACTTAGTTCAAATGCACTTTTGGGGGAGTTCTTTTGGACCAGGCACCTCGTGAGTCCTGTGTAGTGGAGCTGCCTCCAGAAGCTAATGTCGAGATGTCTCCTGTTTTAGGGTCTACAGCTAGGTCCGCAGCCAGGGATCTTGAGCTTAGGATACTTTTGGGGACTTTATAGATGAGTCTGGCCCTACCATGAGGGGTATGTTGTATCAAAAGTCCCTTTGGGGAGAAGCTTTTAAAGGAGATGCCCTAATCGCCACTGTTGTCACTAGTCCACCGGTGAGTTCAACTATTAGTTCCATTAAGGCTCTCATTCTCACCCCACCGAGTGCTGGGCAAGTTGTAGTGGTCCCATTCTCATCCCCAGGTGACAGGGAAGAACTCTCACCTTCCCCGGTTTCCCTACTGCTCATGACTGAGGTTCTTGTCCCCTCGAGCGGTAGGTGAGGCAGGAGGTCCTCGAATGAAGTTGGGGGTTGTAGGGGCGGATCAGAGATCGCCTTCCGCAGGTGACTCGATTAAGGCTGTTCCTACATCCCCTCGCATCGAGGGTGGGTCCAAGCATACGAAGGCCTTGGAGTAGGTATCTAGATATTTGCAGGGTCTTCTTTTCGAGCTTCTTCTTTGCTTTATCCCCTTTTCTTTCACCTTGTTCCCTTTTCTTTCACCTTGTTCCCTTTTTCTTGTCTTCTTGCTCTAACTTACCCGCTTCTTTCCATGTGGTTTTGCAGGGGTCGATTGGTTGGCTGATTTCATTGTAAGTGGCCAAGAAGCAGTCAAGAGGGAGAATCTAAAGCATTGGTCCATGGTGATGACGACCCTCCATTATGTGAGTAGAGAGAGAGAGGAGAGGAGCTTCCTAGAGGCATAGCTTGCAATGGCCAGGGAGTTGGTCGTGATGGCTCAAAAGTCATTGAGCAAGTTCCATGAGTAGAAGGACTTGCTTCTATTGGAGAATGAAAGACTGAGAGGCCTCCGAGAATCTGATGCCGAGCGACTCAAGATGCTGGATGGGGAGTGTTCATCCTTATCAGCCACCGCGAATGATCAAGGAGTCTTGCTATGGGCGACCAGGGCCAGGGAGGAAGAAGCATTGACTGAGTTGGGTGTGACCTAGAGGAGGATTACCACTATGGATGTGATCATTTGGGATCTTTGAAGCGACTTGTCTCAAGTGCAAGAGGTCACTGCTTGTGCAAGTGACTAGCTGGGGAGGGCCCTCTACATTTGTGACAACACCTGGTCGTATGGATATCTTGAAGGCCTGAAGAGGATGCTCGACTGTGTCATCCTAAATCCTCAAGAGAGTTCCTGGGCATTGGAGGCACATTTGAGGGCAGTAGTCCTCAAACAGCCCTGCCACTCTTAATCATGCTAGGGAGATTGGTCGGGCAATGATTATGAACTCTTTTCTACCCTTAGATGATGACCCTCCAGACCGTCATGTAGAGGACACTGTGGGTGCTAACCTTGAGGGAGGTGTGATCTTGAGTAGGCTAGGGTTGACCTCGCCGGGAATCGACGCTTTCGAGGTGGGCTTCGCCGATTCTGAGATAGATTCTAATACCTCTGTTGACTGATTTATTTTATTTTATTTTTATTTTCTTATTTTTTTGTATTTCACATGATGTAAATTCGTCTTAGCTCCGTGTTTGTATGGACTATGGTGCTTAAAGTACTGTTATACTTGTGTAAAAACTTTGCTTTTCGCCGTACTGCTTATGAGGACCTGGACTTTTGCCAAGTCCTTGTTTCTTTTGTGATGGTTACTTTATTTTATTATAGAGAAGATTCCCTAAGCTTAGTGAATAACAGGTGAATAGGTTTTAATTGGATAAAGGCCCTTCGTAAAGTTTTCCTTCTATGGTAGTTTTCTTACTATGCCTTCACCATATGACACCCACTAGCTTTAGGTGCAACATCACTCCAATACCCTTTTCTTAAGAAACCTTTCGAGGCTCGTCAACTATACTTTGTCGACACAGGGGTCTCCACTCGACTTTAGACACTCTAAAGTGGACAAGGAGTTCCACTAGGGAATTTTCCCATCCCAGCATTTGGGGTCGTGGTAGAAAGTACTTTGACTTTGCACTTTGTAAAATAGAGACTCCAGTAAATGAAACATGACATAACACTTCACCATACTCTTGCAAATATGTGAAACCCAAAACATAAATTATCCAAATTACAATGTACAACTCACAATACAACTTGAAAATATTAGAACATGTAATCATATGATGAATACATGTAATCACACTTAAATCATAGTTTTTTGAATTCAAAAGAGATTCAGATTGCCTCAATATGGCCTTGGCTGGAACATCCAAGCCTCCCAAACATGGATTTTCATCATCAGATATTATATTCTCATGCCTTCACACATTCATTGATCAAACCAAGCATACATAGCACATATACATGTCAAAACCGAAACCCTAATCATGGCATATTCAAAATACACTTCAATAAACCATCATCCAAACATGGCATATTTGAAATACACTTCAACAAACCATCATCCAAACATGGCATCTCATATTCATATCAAAACCGAATATACAATCCATAATATAGCAAGATTCAAGCAATGAAATATCAAACAAGAGTTCACAAGATATATACAAGAGTTATCCAAAGTAAGTTGGAAGTTTACTTACAAAAGTCCAACGACTAACAGTAGCAAAATCTGAAAATACAATGTAGTTTATTAGAAATCAATACACAATGATTCTAGATTCTGAAAATGTGAGTGAATGTAAGTGTAGGGGTGTTTTTGAAATCCTTTCTCTCAAAAGAAAACCCTAGGGCCGAAACTCCCTGAAAGTTTAAACCCTAGTTTTTCTTCTAGGTAATAACTAAAACATATGTCCTTCTAAACTTGTTTTTCTAAGTTCAAAGCACCAACAATATTTCTGGTATCTACTTCCTTAAAGAGAAAACCCTAGTTGCTAACATGAAAATGTGTGTTCATATGAGAGAACCCTAAAACTAAAAATGAAGAGATGGGTTCTTCACTAGGTCGGGCATGTTTATGTTGATGAGATTCTTACTTGTGGATGCTAAGCTTTTGCTCGAAATATTGAAGAAGAAATCTTGATAATTTTCGAGAATGGAGGTAAGAGTAGTGGTGTTGGGTTAGAGAGAAAGTTTGAGAAAATGCAACCAGAGAGAGCAATGGTAATGGTCGAATGATGCTAAGACACAAATCTAGAATTTCATCCAAAAAGCCTTCTCACATTCAGTTTCCACTTTCTTATAGACACCTCCTTCTCTTCTTGCTCACCAAGGGCCTTGTGCATGGATGTCGCTTGGCTTCTTAGACAAAAGGGTCTCTTCCTCTTCCCTAGGATGAGATTTCCTTGGAGACCCAAAGGTTATTTCTTAAATGGGGCGTGTGGTCAAACCCTCTCTTTCCTCACTTTCCCCTCATGCCCCTCCTTTCAAGTCTAGGTTCAATGTACTTCATGATTCAAAGGTAAAAACATGATTTCAGATCCTTCTTGGAACTCCTTCATGTGTGCATGGTTGCCATGTGGCAAGTGAGTGGATGTCTCTTGTGTTGGTCAAAAACCCTAGCTCTACCCTAGGTGATCCTTGGCCTTCCCAAGATGATCCCTTGGCCTGCCCCATGCTTGTCGCTGCCCCCTCTCTCCTCTCTTGGTCTTCCAACATTCTCTAGAACATACCTTTTCACCTTCTCAAGTAAGATCTCCTTCGAACTCCAAAGGTCTGCTTCTCTTTCTCTTCACATGCGTGACAAGTGTTGTCATCTTCTAGAATAGCCTTTGCATGTGGCATGTAAGCCCTAGCTTGGATGACATCATCCTCCACTCCTATCTTCTAGAACCTCATGCATGCTAGACAAGTGTCACACCTTGCCCCTTTCCCTAAGTTTCTTTCTAGAAGAAACCAAATGGTCCTCCTTGCCATGAGGCACCTACACCTATCCTTAGAAAACATTTGTGGCCTTGCTATCCCTATTGGCATAATTCTACATGTGCCTTACTGGGCTCTTTTCTTCTTCCATCCCTTATGGTTTTCTAAATTTAAAACTCTTAGGGTCCAAAAATATAATACACTTTAGGGCTTTTCCTTCCAACACTTAGCATCTCTAAATTATCAAAAGACTTCTCTAAGTAAAATAATAGAAACGGGGACTTGGTAAAGTCGGGGTTCTCACATGTTGTGGGTCATGAGGAACTCATGGTAGGTCAAATCAGCATGCTCTGAGTCCAACTTCAGTAGAGCATGCAACCACAGAATGCAATAGCAAATCAGAATCCACTAGGTATTGGGATGAAGCTAGGTGGGAGCTAACCCAAGGTGATGTAGGACTTTACAGATTGGGCGAGGGAAGGGCAGCCTTAACCTGTAGGAGAACATGCTGGGGAAGAAAGCGACATGTGACGCCAATCCATCCCTACCTACGGCCACATCGCAGTGCGTAGAAGCCTCAAAAGCCACCGTGTTAGGTACATGGTAGACGGAGATCAGTGATTGTAGGAAGTCAGGAGAGGCTTCCTAGGGCTACGAGTGATTGGCGTGACCCAGCTTTGAGATACCAACCTCTGATTGGCTCTATCCATCAAAATTTGTTAGCTCAACAGAAATTTGGCAGCCATTTGGGACCATATGCTATAAGGAAAATGAAGAGGGACATAAAAGATGAGGGGAAAGCAAGTGAGATAAAAAGGGAGCAGCGAGAGCATGACAAGACTTATATAGAAGAAGCGACGATTGGTTCTCCCATTTTCGTCAGCAAATACAGAAGATAAAAATGGTTCGAATCCTGAACGTGCAAGGCACAGTAAAAAGAGGAGGACGTCATCTGATAGCCATCATTGTGGAAGAGATAGAATGACCACCATTAGGCATTGGAATCAAATCCTCGAGAACTGCGTTGAAAGGAATGAGAGAGAAAAAAAGGGCTCAATGTGTGGAAGGATCAAGGAGTGATGATGTCATCTTATCCATGCCAACCGAGTATAAAACAGCAAACAACAACATTGAACTAGAGCAGGAGAAATTCCCATTAGCCTAGTTCGATGAGCATTGGCGGAGTAACTGTTGGGGGGGTTTTTTCCTCGGGCCTAAAGGGTGCAAGGAGCTCGGCCTAGTACCCAGAGACCTATATCCACCAAGCCACTCAGTGGCTCGGTCAAGGGCTCTCGACCCATAAGATTTAGGTTTAGGGTTTCAGGTCGAAGGACAGGTCACTATTCTAAGAGTACAGGAAGCTGTCCAGAAGAAAGAGGGAGGGGAACACACTATCTTGATGGGACTGAACCCTAAAGCACTTTAGGGGATCATGCTACATTAAATGCACTCACCAAATAATCACGCTGCATTAAATGCATCACTCAAAGGGCCATGCTGCGTTAAATGATGCGTGATGAAACGGACTCTAGGAGAACACCCCTCTCCCAACCGCAAGGCATGGCTGCCTGGCCCTCGAGGTGAGGTATAAAAGGAACCCTCAAATATTGAAGAGTGGACCAACTACGCACTCACAAAACTTTCTAGCTTAATTCCTGCTTTTCCACGTCATTTCTAAGGACATTACTAATTAGGCAATGGAGGCTCCCTAGGCCACCCAAGGGCAACCTCCTACTAACCTCCCTTTTGTGTTAACAGGCTCTCCAAACTGAAAACCCATACTACTGAGAGCCTATAGATGTACAAAACATGACATCAACACTATTAATCCTTCAAATTTATGTTATGATATCATTATCCAACCTTTTTAACCTCAGATATTTGATTGGGCTAAGAGAAATTCCCTCTTAAAATCTGAAATTGACGCCCATTCGGTTAAGGCCCATTAAGGCCTATGAATTTGGCCACCTTGGCATTAATTTTTGCCTAAGTATTACATCCCCACATGGACAACCTGATTTGCTCGTGAAAGCCCTATAGTGTACTTGAAGTGAAGGGCTAGGAGCCACCTCACTCTTCTCCTTCTACACGGCACTTAGAGAGAAATATCTTGGACTGATTTTTGTATACTAAGTTGGGTTAGCAAGACCAACACTCAAGCTCACTCTTAGCCTTATCATCTTCCCTCACTTTTGCAAGAAGCCTTCCAGCCCATTTAACACTCATCCCATCCTTTTTACCTATTTTCTTTGAATGAAAACAAAAGACTGTCTCGAATAGCTTTTCTAAGTTATTTTGCACGCCTGTTTTGAAACTTTTTTAAGCACTTTCTAACAAATTTCCATCATTAAAGCTTTTCTATTTTTCATTTATTTTATGTGGATATCTTATTTATTCCTTTGAAGATTATTTGTTCGATCAAACATTGCTTTAACTGCAGAAAGCTAGGTGATAAACTGGAGAGTGTGTTATATTTTGAAGTTTTTGACCAAGCTAATGGATGGTTCTTGGTCCAAAATTTTTATGGAGTATTTTTAACATGTTTATATGATTATTGGTTGAGGATTAGTTACATGATTAAAGCTTTTGATGAAATATTGTCTTAGATCTAGAAATTTAGAAACTGGAATAGGAAAAACAGTTTCTATTTTAAGAAAGTTTAGATCTTTTGTGGTTTAACTTATTCCAATGGCTTTGATATTTTGTAACGATCATAAGCCTCTTATATACATGTTAGGATATTAGTTTGAAGAAATTTGATGTTGCTTTCAAAGATATGAATTTTTATGCAAGAGGATATTCGGCTAGGCCAAAGGATTGATGTTTTTGGCTAGATCCATATTTTGGTTGATTTTAACCATGTGATTTTAAGTCTAAATCATGGATCTGTTTTAGGATACCTTTTAAAACCATGTGATGTTTTAGTTTGAAGATCTAATCTTTTTAAGCCAGGGATCAAATAGTTGATCAAAACTAGTTAAGAAACAAAAACATGTTTTGAATGTTCGGACAAAAATAGTTTTAGTTCAAATGGTTAAATTTAAGTGAAATTTGGCTAGGATTTAGAATGCGCTAATTTTTTGAAATTTTACCTTTTGAACTATGTTAATTACGTTCAAATGCTACCAAACCCATTCAAATAGTCTTTTCGCCGCTATAAATTGGTCGCAAAAGGCCGTTTTTCTTGTAGTGAATTGTTTTTGCTTGAACTCGAATTGTTTCTGTTCGAAAGAGAATAGTTTTAGGTCAAACTATTAAATTTCTATGAAATTTGACCGGGATTTGGAATGCGCTAATTTTTTTGAATTTCCCCGATTGAAGTCTTTTAACCTTGTTTGAACAGTCAACAATGTCATCAAAAGTCAGGATATTTACAGCTTAGAGAGAGAGAGAGAGAGAGAGAGAGAGAGTAGCATACCAGATGGGAAAATTTGGGGGTATTCTTCTGAAGTAGGAAATGAGAAGAGTTATTTTTTCTTTCAAACAAAGAGATCTTTTTGTAGTGTGAATATGAATTTTTTTCTATACTCTACTAATGTTTCTCCATTTTGTTCTTATAGGGGATGCTTCGTGCTCAAAAATCAATTTTTTGGTTTGTATTTGAGGTATAATTACATAGATTTTATTCTTGTTTTCAATTATCTTGAAATATATAAAAGCTTGTTGTTCGCAATAAATATTTTTTTTTTCGTTACCTGACACTGTTATGTATTGTTATAATATTATTTATTACAAATTCTAGATTCTTGATGTT
The DNA here is from genome assembly GCF_018687715.1 of Carya illinoinensis. Classification (NCBI taxonomy): domain Eukaryota; kingdom Viridiplantae; phylum Streptophyta; class Magnoliopsida; order Fagales; family Juglandaceae; genus Carya; species Carya illinoinensis. The sequence continues at coordinate 18,837,307 of NC_056757.1, read as the reverse complement.
TATATTTTGTAGGTTTTTGTTAATAACGTGCTTCGTACACTCTTTGGCCTAGTCCTTGGTGACTCGAGTCGTCAAGCTATTCCTATACACAAAGAAACACTCTAGGAACTGGCAATCTGATGCTTGGAAGGCCATTCGTATACCTGTGCTTAAGGCTAGCAACCCATGCCCTACGACTGAACGAGAAGACGATCCTTGATAGAGCTCATTTAATGTGGCGTGGCTCCCTGACACTGATAATTAGGACTGTACATTTAAGCCGCAGTTCTGGATAGACCCATTTTTTCGACCGGACTTGACCATAATTAACGGGTCTGAAATAAAATCAGTTGCTGCATTCCGCTTCCGATACACTTCCGTTAAAAACGGTTTGGAATCGGGTAATTACCCGATACCCAACCATAATGTACTGGAGTCGTCTATTAGCCTTGTCAGCTCTTCCGGCAGGAAGTTCGATCCTCTCAATTTCGCCATTGCCACTAAAAAAGCTTTCAGTTAAGATCACTAAAACAAGAACCTTCCTCAAACTTCAATGCTGTTAAGCCATACACGAGAGAGAGAGAGAGAGAGAGAGAGAGAGAGAGAGAGAGAGAGAGAGAGAGAGAGAGAGAGAGAGAGAGAGAGAGAGAGAGAGATGCGATTGCTTCAATCAAGAAGTTAAAAACCTAAAAGAAAAAGTAAGATTCAATGTCCAGGCACTAGAAAACAAAGTTGGAATTGCAACTTTCCAAGCGTGATAAGACAAGCCAACTTTGTTTAATCCCAAAAGAAGATAAACACTGAACCTACCACCATTTTCAAAGCAAACGAAGGTACCAAAAATAAATATATAAATAAAAGTTGACAAAAAAATTCACTTATAATTAAGAAGAAAAAGGCATAAGCACCTCTGCCATTTAACTTTCCAAACACTCATACCTTTGGGACTTAGGATATGAGGTTTTCCTCGTATCAAAGAATTCCAGCTGATGAAGCTGCAGCCCCAGAGATAATAAAAATTGAAAAATGTTAAAGGAAATGAATAAAGCTGCTCCAAAAATTGAAAATAAAACCCAGCAGAAACAAAGAAGAAACTCTTGTCCGAAGAAACCAAAAAGTAAAAACCCAGGAAATAAAAAAGAAGAAGAAGCTGCGTAGAAGAAAATGAAATCAAAAAATAAAACTAAGCTATTAAACAAAGAAAAAAACTCTTGTCCACAGAAAGGAAAACTAAAAGCAAGTCCCCTGGACGTGTCCAACGCAAATGAAAAATAAAATCCCTAAAAACCCAAGATGTTGTGCTTCAGTGCTGCCCCCAAGTGATTCTATCGATGAAGTCGAGGAAGTTGTGGGTCACTGGGTTTAGACTTTAGTAGAGTTCCAGTGCCCGAGCATGAAGACGTAGACAAATACGATGATCTGCTTCAGTGCTTCTCTAGGTGATTCCATCGATAAAGAGAGAGAGATTTGTGAACGGAAGGATGAGGTGGGGTTGAGAGAGAGAGAGAGAGAGAAGAAGGAAAACTCGGTCTGTGAAAGGACACTATGATGTTATTATTATTTTTTTTAAAGGAAAAATAAGTAGTTCGGAAACGGGTCGGAATACCCGTTTTCCGAAATGCTTTTCTGGACGGGTAAATGGGTAAGCAACAAAAGTGATTAATCGGAATTGCCTTGCATTCGGGTCAGGTTGGTATTATTCGATTTCGGGCCGGGTCGGGTCATTGACCAGCCCTACTGATAATTGACCCAGCATGGCCACCGTGGTGGGGGGTGGTTGGATGTAGAGTCCCATCATGATGGCGTGTTTTATACTCCATGTCTGGAAAATGGGATGCCTAATGTGCTTCGAATGCTGGCTGACCTGACCCGTCATCCCAACCCATGCTATACCAGGTTGAGGGCTTCTCAGGTGGGCTGACGAGGGGTCAAACAGGCTTCAGCTGATTCCTTAACAATCTCTCCATGAATTGGGTTGGGCTTACACCCTCGGGAAAAATCCCCTAACAGTTGCCCAGCCAATTCCTATTGAAGGGCTTCGGTGGGAATTCCATAAGTCCATGTTCCCTGGCTTTAAATACAACTAATAGAAGTAGTTTTGACTCTCTTGTTGTCAATGTGTCCTTGGGCAGTTGTTTCGTTCATGTCATCCTGATTGGCTCCTAAGGGAGTGCCTTGGCATGTTCAGATGGTTCTTTTCCTTTACCTGATGATGTCCACCCTGTTCAATACGTAGGGGCAATTCCATGTGACCCCTACCATGTTTTCCTTAGTCGCTTCGAATTCGTTGTGCTAATGTTGCAAAAGAGCTCCTACAATCCTGGAATGTGAACTGTCCCTCTGAGGCCTATACATAGCTATATAGAGAAGGACAAGACTTTACTGCTTGGAGACTTAGCAGCTCGCCCAACCCATTCCAACTCAGAGTACTTGCTATCATCTTCATTTCTATTCAATGGCTCCCAATAGATCCATTCGATCAGTCTAAAAGAGCTTGGAGATTCATAGGACCACAAGGTCCTCTAGCCCTTCCAACCAGCCCATGGGGACAAAACCCTCTGAAGTTCCTGCTTAGGGACAAAGGTTATGCAAGATCCTCATGGTGCTTATCAGTGACCTCCTAGGACTGCCGAGCTCTAAGGCAGATGTATGACGTTCCAGAGCACACAATCTTCAAAGTCCCTTAGCTGGATGAATGGGTCATGAACTTCGAGGGATTCACCTACAAGGTCACATGCCTATCACGGTATCTCCCCACCCATTCATCATTACACCGAGCGGTGTCTTCAATAGCCTTCTCCTAGGGGTTAGATTTAGCATCCCTATTCTCCTGCATTTCCCAAGATAATTCTTCCTGAGTGCGTCAGAAACAAGAGAGGCCATCTAGAGTGGCTAACGGGTACCAAGTGTTTTGGGTGTCCCCGTTCAGGTTAGTTTTCTGGTTTGAGACCTTTTGTTCTTGCCTACCCTATTACCTCCTTCATGGTCTTAACGAATGTTTTCTTGACATGCTGTCGACCATTTGCTGGCCCCAGCCATTGATGATCGAATGAGGCTGGGGCTTGGGGACCAAGATCCCTTGAAGGAGCCAGAGGGTTCTCTTGTTGACCACATGAACACCTACGCCATGTAGAATCTAATTTGTAGAGGTCCCAGGACGAGGTCCCCTTATGTTACCATGATTTGGGGTGAGATTCGAATCTATGGGAGACTCTTCAGGAGATGTTGGATTGCCAATCATAGGAGATTGAGAGGCTCCAAACTACGCATGCCTCGTTTAGCAAGCGGTGCGATTACACTGAGTCCTCTTGTCAGTTTACTAAGGATAGGTTCCTTGATGCTTGTGAGAGCCTCTCGAAGAGATGAAAATCCCTTAAGCTTGTGAGGGCCGATCCCTGAGGTCCACTTCTCGACAATTACGACATGAATTCTCAAGGGTATGGCAAGTTCAAGACAAGGCGTGGCACCGCAGCTTCTTCTCAGGTAAAGAGGTGCTGAGGGATTACTTGCTATCAAACCCCAGTTATTACTTGTCTTCGCTGGACTTAGGATCCGTGACCCCCAGTTCTACGGCCTTAGAGGCAGGGGCTTGGATAGGGGTGAACCTAATCTCTGGTGCTTTCTCAGCAACACCGAAGGTGTCGACAGAGGTCATGATCCCTCCGGAGGTGGACCCTACCGAGTCTGGGGGTGAGAACCTTGGAACGGTTTAGGAGGATCTTTCATTCTAGTCATCGTCTTTTTTTTTTAAGCTTCATCTTGTAGTCTCTACCTGATTGTATGGACACGATTTTAATAGATTTTATTTATCTTTATGCGTTATTATACCTCTATGCCCAAGCTTGTACTTTGCATTTTCTTGATGAGTGTATCGCTCTATTTCCATACCGCGGGGTCCCCGCGCTAGGCACTCCTTCTACCCCAACTTGCCCCATAGGTCATAAATGAGTGGGTCGCATGTGTCACATTGGATGTGATAGGTGACGAGACGCGTCAGCGGAGACGCTTATATAAGTTGGCACTTCGCCCGTTGGATTCTCTATCCTTGCCTTCTTTCTTCGCCAAGGCCTAGTTCCCCCTTCCCCCCTCGGATGAGTTTGCTTGACCTGACTAGATCTCCACCTTATAATTCACTTTTGGGCTATCACAAGTCGAGCTACATAGCATCTTCGATCGAGGGGTTTTTCTATCTCAGCACTTGCCTCACGGCACTTGTTTTCACATGACATTTCGACATAGTGGGTGTAATGGGTTGTGTTCAGCTCGTAGACCCACCCTTGTTTTGTATGGGAGTCATCATGACAGAGGGTTCCCACAGTCTTCTCCATGTCTTGGGTGGGAGTAAGAGTGCCACGCCCACGGGGCATGGTCCCCTAGCTCCATTACTGTCTTGATCCTCCTTTGCTAAAAGCACAGTGGCATACCTTGCCGATTGTGACTTCACCTATGGCATTCTATGATTTCTCCCCTCCCTACAGGGTTTCTACTGAGCGGGCTGTACTTTTTCATTTTGTAGATGTTTTGGCAATTGATGAATAAAAATGTCTTCCATTTACATTTTCCCATTTTGTTTCTTTCCATATTATTTTCATGTACTTTGCACATACATTAGATTGGATACATGTTCAAATTATTGTGCGTGGCATTTTGCTCCAGTGAAGCCTCTACAGGAGTCTCCCAAATATCTTGTGGAGGTCACACGGTATGTACAACCGGGCGCGCCTCATTGACCCTCACCCATGGTGAGAGGGGACAGGCGGCGCGTAAGTCTGCACTTGCCCAAATTCTTTGTGGAGGTCACACAGTATGTAGGACTAGGCGCAGCTCATTGACCCTTGTGCATGGTGAGAAGGGGCAAGTGGCGCGTGAGCCCACACTTGCCCGATTCCTTTGCGGACATGTTGCAAAATCAAAGCCGAGATATACGCATTATTTTATCTGACAATTACCAACCTGCCTTGCTGGTTTGTAGTGATGAGATTATGGGGTCTTCACTCACTTTTTAGGGCATGCAATGTCTTTTGTGGTTGAGATGGGTAGTCTTGGGACTATCCCACACTCCAACGAGGGAGGGTCGGGGCGCCTCAGGTCACACCCTTTCCTTTTAGCCCCTTAGGGAGGTCGTCATCCCTTCATCGTGATAGTATGGTGTCAATGTTTGGGGCTTTAGGGCTGGCCCCGCTCTCCTCCCCAGGGGAGGTCAATCTAATTCGGGACTAGTCTCTCCAGTTGACCTTTACGTGGAGGTAATTTGTTCGGGCAGTTTGCGACTGTACCTACTCCCATCCATTAATGCCACAAGAAACTGAGAGGTGGGTTGAAGTGGCCTTTAGCTCATTCCACCCTTTGGTACCCAGAGGAGAGGTGTCTATTATGGTAGTCCCAGGCTGGACTCGCTCCCTTCGGTTGATGCTTGTGACAAAGGTAATCTGTGTTGGCTATTGAGGACAGTCCCACTCTGCACTGCCACGGGAGGAATTAAGCAGCCCTTTGGCATTATACTCATCCCTTTGGTATGCCACAGTGAGGTAATAATTGAGGGGCCATGGGGATGCCTACTCTTTGTTGCGATGGGGACAGAGTAAAATTTGAGCCGCCTCAAGTCTGCACTCGCTCTCCTCTATAGGGGAGGTTGGGTTAGCCCGAGCCTATTCCCACCTGCTAACTCACACGTGGGGGTAGTCTGTTTAAGCAGTTTGCTGCTGTACCCACTCCCACCTATTGATATCATAGGGAAGGTGAGTGAGGACCAGGCTGGAGCTGCATCCACTCTTCATCATGTCAGAATGGGATATGTTTGGGCAACCTCGAGCCTGGACTCGCTCTCCCCTACGGGAGGCTGAGACAGCCTCTGGCTCATCCCACCCTTTGGTACCCCAAGGGGAGGTCGTCTATTTGGTCAGTCCTTGACTGAACCCACTCCCGTTGGTTGTTGTCCACGATTAAGGTAATGTGTGTTGATATACGACTGGGACTGGCCTGCTTCCCACAATGGGAGGCATAAAGCAACCTTTCAGCATTACACTCCTCCCTTTGGTGCCCCGCAATGGGGTTAGTCATGGACGGCCAAGGGGCCATCCACTTCTTCGCCACAATGGGGATAGGACCATGTTCGAGCAACATCAAGTTTGGACCCACTCTCCTCTGTGGGGGAGGTTGGGACAACCCATAGCCGTTCCCACCTACTGACCCACACTTGGAGTTAGTCTGTTTGGGCAGTTTGCAACTATACCCACTCCCATCTATTGTCATCACGACAAGGGTAAGTCATGCTGGAATATGGACCTCATTCTTGCACATGCCTATTTGATGAGTGTGCGAAAGTGCACTCCAAATACCATACTATTGGATTAAAATGCTAAAATGTGAATAGAAATAATGAGATATTATTTATATTATTTAATTTAATATCTAATCACACCGAGATATATTTGAGCATGATTTTATAATATTTCAAATCTTAAATATTGCATTATTGGTTGGTGAGAGATAATTTGCAATTGGGCTTAACACTTAACATTTTTGGAAGTTTTCAATTTATGCTCTAACCCATGTCGTTTTTGTTGGATTTTAGGGTCAAGAAATGAAAAGTATGAAAAAAGAGAAAAAAATCACATCTGCAAGAGGGACCCAGAACGGGGAATTTGGTGCCCCCATTTCATGTTTACATCTAGAGTAGTACTGCATAATCATGAAAAGTACTACAATTGAGCTGCTTATACACAAAAAACTAAAGGTATTAGAAAGAGACCATGTAGCAACTAGATTACAAACAAGCATGTACGTACGTGGTTATATATGGACTAGAATTAAAGCAAGCACATAATCTTACTGGGGCCTGATTTAATTTATGTATTTTATTTTCAATTACAAAAACTCTTTTGTTTTATCATTCTCAATTCATTGTTGATGTTTTCTACTTCAAATAATCAGAGAATTTATTCTGCTTATGGATTCAGTCATAGTTCTCTATTGAATGAATTAGTTCTTTGATTATGTTTGGATCGATTATTAATCTATATTAATTTAATTCTTTACTACAATATCGCTTCCTCAGTATATTATCATCATTGGAAAATATTAATAATAATATAGGTATTTTAAAAGTGGTGAATAATTTTTCAAAGAGTTACATTTGGTTTCATTTTGGTTTATAAAATCTATACCTTCTAGTTGGGAATTCTGGGAATTGAACTTCCAATTGAGTTATTCAATGAATTAAGAATAATTAAAATACCAAATTTGTGCAAGGGCTTCCTGACACTTTACTGTATATTAAATTTGAGTACTTTTTCCGTTAGTCACTTTACTTCACTTTAATTTGCATTTTAAAATTAATCTTTGTTCTCCATTAATCATTTATTTAGTTTCTTTCTCCCTTTTTCTATTCTTTTAATTTGTCTCTCTGTGGAATCGACACCCCAAAGCTGTGCTACAACTACCGCATTATTCTTTAGGCGTAATTAAATTTTGGCACCGTTGCCGGGGAGATGGTAGAAGAATTGCTAGATAGTTTTTCCTTTCAGCAGTTTGTAAGGGCGGTAACTTCATTCCCTTTTTTAGCTTGTTGCATCTTTATTTTATTTTCTTTTTCTTTTCGTATTTTTTTTTCTTTTTTACTTTTGCGTTTTTCTCTACCTTGCATGCACAGGTATAGAAATGCCTTGAGTCAGTTTGCTTGTAGACCTATGTTAGAGTAAGAGTCAGAGTCTAATTTTTCTAATCATTTGTGTGATAATTCTTCTAATTTGAGGAAATGAGTGAACACGGAGATCAACCCACTAGGACCCTTCAGGATTACCTCCACCCTACACGCACGACCACAACATCATGCATCATGTTTCCAGCTAATACTCGCCAACTGTATTTTAAAACAATGATGCTACAGTTACTCCCTACTTTTCATAGCTTGGAAAAAGAAAATCCATATGTGCATATTAGGGAGTTTGAGGAAATAGTTGTAACTTTTCATAGTTAAAATACAACTGATGACGTTGTGATACTTAAGTTCTTTCCTTTCTCTTTGTTGCGCCTAAACATTGACTCAAACTAGTGAACCAAAAATTTAGTGTGGTTTTACTTACAAGTATACAGGTGTTGTAGTACCTAACATGGTTGAATCCACAGGGATTGACTTATGTGATGAAGAAAATAAACTCAAATAATGAAAATAAATTACTAAAATGAACGTGCAATCAAATAGTAGAGAAAATTAATAAGATGAAGATTTTTAAAGTAACAGAATAAAACTAAAATGATAAAACAAATCGATATAGAGAATGACTAAGGCTTCGAGGATCTGACTAATAATTTAGAATAATGTTTCCAATCGATTTACTTCAATTAAAATAGAATAATGATTCCGTTTAATCGGAAGATTTAGCATTTAAGGTCAAGAAAAATAGTTACTAGTGATTAAGCATGAACGATTGGTGGCTAAGACATTCACAAACCCATTTGAACATCACAGGGATTTTTCAATTATTCAATGTATTCAGAAATTACAATGAATCAAGATAAATATATAGATAATCAAAATATCCAATAATAAAACCATTCAATTAATCAAACTCATAATAGAAATTTTATCAATGATCTGAAACAATACCTATACCATTAGATTTCACCTCTAACCTTAGTATGAAAATTTAGCCAACCATGTTCATCACAAGAGTCAAAAAAATCAAATAAATATTCTCCATGATAAACCTAAAATAAAACAAAAGAAAACAACCACAAGAAAGTAAATGTGGGGAGAAGATAGAGCCCAAGAAAAATCATTGAAGTCAGTCTGAAAATCAAGCGAGAAAGTCTTCCACCTCCGTCCAACGTGATCCTCACTTGTTCTTCGTCTCCTTCGTTCAACGTCCTAGCTTTCCAATAAAAAAGACAACATCTCTCTCTGCCAAGTTCTCAAAATTGACTGGACCTCTCTCAAGTCCCCAACCAATGCCGAACCACTTTTGTTTTTCTCTCTTCAGAAAATAAACTAGCAGCCCCTTAGTCCATGCCTTCTGTCCCTGTTTTCTTGTTTCAACTTTCACTTTTCAAAAAAACCAAACCTCTAGTTGCAAAGAAAAACTCCCCTTGCACTGAATGCTTCAGTCCGTAAAACCCTGCTGCATCTCAGCCTTCCCATGGAGTCTTTTGAGATTGCCCTCTTTGCAATTCTAGGGCCATGCCCTCCTCAGCCGATGTCGAATTCAAGGGGGTGCCCTCCTTTATACCCAAGGAGCATCTTTCCAGAGGTGAGGATCTTCTAGACTGGGTGTTTATCCCAAACTCCTCCATTCAATATTCACCAGAGATCGAGATCATGTCGGTCAAGCTTTGTTTAGGCAACAATACAGAGGTCAAGGAGGAGATAGCTCGAGCCATGTCATGGGCAAAGAAGGTCGTGGTCAATGCAACTAACGCTAAGGTTGCGATGGTGTAACGACCTAGCCCAATAATTTTAAGGTTGGAATATTAATAATTTTTATTGGACATAAATTATATTAAATGGGTCATATTGGATAAGCCCACGAGTAAAAAATTATTAAGGTTGATTAGGAGTTTTAATTAGGCTTAATAAATAGGTTGATTGAAATTCAAACTCTCTTCTTGAATGATTGTGATCGAGTTTAGCTTGAACTTTTTCATTTTCAAATAAAACTCTTTAACCTAGTCCAACTCAAATTGGTTGTCACCCTCTCCCAAATCTCCTTACCCCATGTTATTTGAAACAATAAAACCATAAACTTCTTAATCTGGCACCATCAGATTAGGATGAAGATTAGGATGAAGGATGGTGATGAATGGAAAACTACCTTTAAAACTAAATATGGTTTGTATGAGTGGTTAGTGATGCCTTTCGGTTTAACTAATGCTCTTAGCACATTTATGCATTTGATGAACAATGTTTTGTGTGCATTTATTGGCATAGTTGTAATTGTGTATTTTGATGATATCCTAATTTATAGCAAAAACTTGGAAGAACATATAATGCATTTGAAATCTGTTTTGGAAATTCTAAGGAGAGAAAAGTTGTTTGCTAACCTCAAGAAGTGCACCTTTTGCACGGATAAGCTTGTGTTTCTTGGTTTTGTTGTTAGTAAGAGAGGAATTGAGGTAGAGGAAAAGGTGAAGGCAATCCAAGAGTGGCCAATGCCTACAACAATCAGTCAAGTGAGGAGTTTCCACGGCTTAGCTAGCTTCTATAGACAGTTTGTGCGTGATTTTAGTAGCTTAGCCGCCCCTCTTACTAAAGTCATCAAGAAAAATGTGCCGTTTAAGTAAGGGAAAGAACAAGAAAAGACATTTACTCTGATCAAAGAAAAGTTAATTAATGCACATTTGCTTGTTTTACCTAACTTTGCTAAAACTTTTGAAATTGAGTGTGATGCTTCAGGAATAGGTATTGGAGCTGTTTTGATGCAAGAAGGCCGTCCAGTTGCTCATTTTAGTGAAAAGTTGAATGGAGCAGCCCTAATTAACCCCACTTATGATAAGGAGATGTATGCCTTGGTAAAGGGTTTTGGAAAATTGGCAGTACTATCTATGGCCAAAGGAATTCATGATTCACACAAATCATGAATCTTTGAAGCATTTGAAATGACAGCAAAGGTTGAACAAACGCCATGCCAAGTGGGTGGAATTCATTTAAACATTTCCTTATGTGATCAGATACAAGCAAAGTAAGGACAATGTTGTGGCTGATGCATTGTCCCCGAAGGTATGCTTTACTTTCCATTTTAGATACAAAATTGCTTGGCTTTGAATACATTAAGGATTTGTATGCACAAGATTCTAATCTTGGTGATGTGTTCAATGCATGTGAAAAAAGTGGCATTTGGTAAGTTTTATAGGCATGATGGATTTTTGTTTCAAGAAAAAAAAAAAACTATGTGTGCCTATCTTATGTGTTCCTTGCGTGAATTGCTTGTGAGAAAAGATCATGGTGGTGGGTTGATGGGTCATTTTGGTGTAGCTAAGACTTTAGGAATTTTGCATGATCATTTTTTTTGGCCTCATATGAAACGTGATGTGGAAAGAATCTGTGAGAAGTGTTTCACGTGTAAACAGGCTAAGTCTAAATTGAAAGCCCATGGTTTGTACACCCCTTTACCAATACCTAGTGAACCTTGGACTGATATTTCTATAGATTTTGTTTTAGGTTTACCTAGGACTAAGAGGGGGGGAGATTCAGTTTTTGTGGTGATAGATAGATTTTCCAAAATGGCACACTTCATTACATGTCATAAAATCGATAATGCATCACGTATAGCTGATTTGTTCTCCAAAGAAATTGTTAGATTACATGGCATGCCTAGGACCATTGTTTCTGATAGGGATGCAAAGTTTTTGAGTTACTTTTGGAAGACTTTGTGGGGAAAGTTGGGAACCAAGTTGTTGTTTTCTACTACTTGTCATCCACAAACGGATGGTCAAACTGAAGTAGTGAATAGAACTCTATCTCTTTGTTACGTGCTATCATTAAAAAGAACTTGAAAACATGGGAAGATTGTTTGCCACATGTTGAATTTGCTTACAATAGAAGTATACATTCTGCACTTAAGTTTTCACCATTTGAAATTGTTTATAGCTTTAACCCATTGTCATCTTTGGATTTAACTTTTTTACCTTTAAGTGAACGTGTAAACTTAGATGACAAAAAGAGGGTAGAATTTGTAAAGATGATTCATGAAAAGGCACAGTTGAACATTGAGAGGAGGACTAAACAATATGTCCGTCAAGTCAACAAAGGACGTAAGAAGGTAGTGTTTGAACTAGGAGATTGGGTTTGGTTGCACTTAAGGAATGACCGTTTTCTAAATAAACAATGTTCAAAACTCCTACCTCGGGGTGACGGACCATTTCAAGTAGTGGAACACATCAATGATAATGCCTACAAGCTAGACTTACTAGGTGAGTATGGTGTTAATGCAAGCTTTAATGTTTCTGATTTGTCTCCTTTCGATGTAGGTGATGATTTGAGGACAAATCCTTCTCAAGAGGGGGAGAATGACGTAAACCAAGGAGATGGACATGCTAATCATACACGTGGGAATGAAGCTGATTATACACGTGGGAATGAAACTGAATTTGCACAAGACCCTTTTTCACTTCCTAGTGGCCCAATTACAAGACTTAGAGCCAAACGTTTCAAGGAAGCACTAAATGGGCTAATCCAAGAGAATTGGGGTGATTCTAAAAAGACCAAGATGGGCTCAAATAATAATCAAGGCTTAGTCCATGTCATCAAAGCAATTGAAGAGGCTAATTAGCATGCAAAGACGTGACCAACATGGTCTGACCATTAAAGAGTGTGAACTTGTGAGTTTCAAGGATATCAAATAGGGAAATTCACTGATGGCCTTGGTTGGTTATGTTAAATATATTGAATCTAGTCATTTATCTATTTTTGGCTACCTTTAGAAGTCCAAGAGGCCTAAAAACGTGGTGACTTGTTTATATTGATATTTGTGTTGCTTTTAAAGCTGAGTTATGACTTTTCCTATTTTTGGAGGGCTGTTCCAAGTATATATCATGGGCTGTACAAACTTTGCAGGGAGTTTTGGTTTTCAAAAAATTATTTTCATTGTGAGGTCTTGTGTTTCTCTTCGTTCTTGAAAGAACTCTTGAACTTATCAGTTAATCTTGTGGCGTTCAAACAACCAAACTTATCACCTCGATTCTTGAGGGATTCTTAGGTTTCTTGGTGTGGCGTTTCAATCCTTCATAGTCTTGGTTTTCATCTGGTTAGGTGATATCAAGGCTCAACAAATCTTGTCTACACGATCTTGGGGATCCAATCCATCATTGTTATCGGGTTTCATCACAATTGTTGGAGTTCATATCAATGTGTCTAGATAAAACTTCTCTAGACTGATTTGAACAATCCACATTGAGATTTGAAAATGATAGGACTGCATGCTGGCATTGATGTTACTATTCACTTCAAAAATGATGAAACTAATGTTACATCATAAAATTCTAAATAATCCTACGAAACTAGAAGCGCAATTTGTTTCACAAATTTTGACTCTTAAGTGCCTCAAATGAATCAAAACACGTTTTCGAATGACTGTTGTCTAGGAAAAAAAAATCGTTTTATTGCGCTATAAAATCCTAAATATGCATCTAAGACTAATGGAGCAAACATTTTCTCATTTTCACAATCCTAAGTACTTCAAATAAATAAAATCATGTTTCTAACACTAAAGTGAGTAAGAAACTGACAGATTAAAACATATACGATTGTTCGATTCATGAGACTTTTTCAAAAATTTTACGATGTTTCTAAACTCTAAAAAAATTCATCCACTAAATTTCTAACGTGCTATTACACTTTTTCAACTGCTTCTATTGTCTTTGTAGATTAAGTTTCCTTTGTGATTGCTTGTTTCAACTATAGAGGATCAAACAAGTTGGCCTCTGTTTTTTTGTTTGTCATATAATAAAAGAATGATGTTGTAAGTACCCCATTCCTAAATTGAAAAACAGAGCTCCTCCTCTCCAGTGAGATTTATGTCAACCATTTCAAAACAGAGTCTTGATTGTCTGCAACTAAATTCAATTAGATTTTGGATAAGTATTTCTTGCCAGTTATTTTCAATATATCCACAACTTGCTATGCATCATCCTTTATTAACTGTATAGATCATTTTTTTAAAACTCGAAATAGAATAAGCCCATTGGTGGAAAGATAATAAGTCTTGATGTAACCTTGCCTTAAACTGAAAGAGAATAAGCCTGTTTCTTTTTGATCTAGCAGTTGAACGGTAGAAAAAGCCTGTATTTTTTCTCTCTCGAGTAAGTCTATTTGCAGTTAAATACAATCGCTGCAAATAGTTTTTTGTCACAAATACTTAATTGCAATAAAAGTATTTTTTTTTTTATAAATATGTGCAGTTCATTGCAAATAGACATTAAATGTACATTTTGTCGCAAATAAACGCACTCTTTTGCAATGATGTACATATTGTCGTGAAAACAATAGCGACAACGACCAAATTGATTCGCAACGATATAACCTACCGACTGAAAGTGACTTTTACCAAGATGGCATTTGCGATACTAGGGTAACAGCATTTCATCATTACAAATGCTTTTTTGCAATGAAAATTGGATGGTATGTTCTGTTTAGTAATTTGTGTTATAGTACCAGTGTATTATTGATTTGTGTGAAATACATTAATAATAATAATAATAATAAATAAATAAATAAATAGAAAGGAGAGTTGCAAATCGGATGAGACGCACGAGCAAAGAGGAAAGATGCAATGCGTGGGGATTGGTCTCCCATTTCCAAAGAGCCCTTAATGTAAGACAACTAACCTTATGAAGTTGATTTGATGGTTGTCTAAGATGGTCTAAAAACTTTCCAGTGAAGCTGATAATATGGGAGTGACAGCCAAAGGCAAGTAATGGGCCACATGACATGGCACGTGACTTTGGCATGCTAGTATAGCCCCATGTAGATGCCAAGTGTCTGCATGTATGTAAATGATGGGTCCAAGTTAACGGTATCATAATCACAACTTTCTAAGGGTGTTCTAGGATCACCATGTGGCACTCTAGTATCTGCCACTTAGGTAACTCATCCTGTCACGTGGCGCCATCAATTTTCTCAAAATGTAAAAGTCCTAAATTTGTTAAATTTATTCTTCTTTTAATCTAAAAAAAATTCGATCGGAAGTTATGAATTTTTTATCTCTAAGATTTCCTTCAGGTTGACAGTTTTTATAAGTTAGATTTTTAATGGACATTTTAGAGTTGGTCATTGAAAATAACTTTTTATTATTGATAGAGGAATTAAATGATACTTCAGACTCGAGGTCATGGGATAATTTAGTTCATAAAGAAAAAGAGTTAATAAAGAGAATATCAAGATATTCAGTTCAATATAAGAGGCGCATGACAAATGAAGCAGCTTACAACTTAGCAAGTTATCCTAAGCATCTAGAAGATTTGATAATTTGATATGATTCTTTTTCTGAATATATCTCTCAAATTATTTGGTCTGAATATATGATGTGATTTTATTGCTGTTAAATGAATACAAAGTGCTATTTTTGCTATCAAAAAATTAAAAAATATCCGACCCAGTTTAAAGGAAACTTCGTCCATATTAGAAGGTATAAAATTAAATTCTTAAAGGTCTTCCTAACACCGGACTGAAACATAATTTTATATAAACTATATAACCCTTCTCTGAATTATTTTTCTTAGTTGTTTTTCTTTCTACCTTATTCATGGATATCTTATCTCATTGTTTTCCTCTTTACATATTGATGATAGGTACCAAGGTGATCAAGTCTTTAAGATCCTTTGCAAGTTTCAGATGAGTCAATTACAAGGTCAAGAGTTAGAAAAATTATAAAAGATATGTAAAGATAAGTGTAATTCACTTGGGATGAAGTTAATAAGACTCCAACATTCAAAATGAGTTTGAAGGAAGGAGAACCAATTTTGATCCATTTAATGCAAGCTATGAAAGTATACAACATGATTTAGGATTTAAAGATTTATTATTTGAGCCTATTATTATATTTATGTGATTGAAGGTTTTGGACTTGCTTATTTTATTAAAAGTGATTTTTTTTAAGTCATACGAAATAATGTAAAATAATTAGGCTTGAAGATGTTTGACTCATATATATCTTATGTTTTATGAGCTAGGGTTTGAAGAGAAGTTTTTAATGTAAAAATTAGGGGGCGTGCCAGCTGTGACGCCCCCAAATCCCCACGCACGGACACGGGAAAATCGAGACGTCCATATGTTGACAACCCAGGTCACCACCCTGTCGACGAGTGCCAAGTGTGTGCGAAAGCAACAAATGTGCACGAAGGAACACGCAGCGGATAACGAAAGTCATATAACTAAGTACCAGAATTTTCTTAATGTAATACAAGCTGTTTAAAACATACATAAATAAAATATTACAAAACACGAATATAGTTTTAAACCAAACTATAAAGCATAACTTCGACTCAAAACTCCGGCAGAGCCGCATCCTCGGGCTCAGCCTCCTCCTCCTCCTCAAATCCTGCACCAAAATCTACGGAACAAAAAAGGGTGCCGCAGGTAAGTAAAATCCAAACACCACCAGATAAAAGCATATAGAACTCAAACAATATGCATGAAGTGATGCCAATGCGCAAACCCATAAAAATATATTTTTCTACACACGCCAAAAATTTCATTTGGCCCAAATCCAGCTCAAACCATTATCCAGTTTATCCGTATGCACCATGACCTCCCCTAGGGGTCATCCGCACACCCTGGCTCCAGTGCCATACCGCAGAGTACCACTATGCATGTGAGACCTAACGAGCGATGCCCAGTTTCGCGCCCCACGCGTTCGTAGCCAAGCATCCTCTAGCCCTCGCCAGCGAAGGACCACGGAGTCGGTGCATAGAGCGATGCCCGGTTCAGCGCCAGGCGCGTTCGTAGCCAAGCATCCCCTAGCCCCCGCTCCCGTCGTCGCCCAGCGACAACTCAGGGGACATCACTCAGTTTATTCCGCTCCCGAGTGACCAGAGGAGCTCCACCGAGATAATATCTCATCCCGGCTTAGGGTCGTGATACACACGCACCCGTAAGTCCACTTACGCCAATAAACAGGCTTTTCTCAATTAAACAAAAACACACGTGCATGCACCATGTAAATGCAATATTAATGCACAAAAATAACCAACCAACATAAATCAATAAAACAAGCAACTCTGTCCTCCATCCATCCGACCCCCGAACTCCTCGGACTCAGTCGAATCAACCAACCAGCAGATAAAATTATTAAACGAGCAATATATATTTAAATCTGAAAATAGGGTTTGGAAAATACTTACAGCGCTATATGGTATTTTTAGAAAGCTTGCGGCGTTGCAAACGGCGGTGAAAAAGCAACGTAACAGTGAAAATTCACTGTGGCCGTGGGTTGTAAAATATCCACTTTTGAACGGGGACAAACCAAGGCTTGGGATTGATAGGGAATGGTCTAAGGATGATTATGAAACTATTGGAAGTGGTGGTTGGCCGTGGGTGGCGGCGAAAATGGAGGTTGATGGCCGGATTTCCCAAAATGGAAAGTTAGCTCGTGGGAGCTGTTCCGATGACTATTGGAGGCCGGAAATGGGTGGGTTAGGACGGCAAGGGACCGGTGATAAAGTGGTGAAGAAGTGGTGGCCGGAGGTGGAGCGACGGCGGCGGATCGAGGCAAAAACCGTGGGAGCTTCAAGGGCGTTTTCCGGCCAAACGACTGGCCGGATGGGGCTGGGATTTAGTGGGGGGTTGCGCCGGAGGGAGGGGCTTCGACCGGTGGGGGCGGTGTGCCGCACGGCGGCTGGACGGCGACGGGTCGAGGGGTTGAGTGGCTTACGGCGTGGGAGAGGAGAGAGAGAGAGAGAGAGAGAGAGAGAGCCGATCAGGAGAAGAAGGAAGAAGAAAAATAAAAGAAAGAAAAAAGAGAAAAAGAAAAAGAAAGAAGAAAAAGAAAAGAGAAAAAGGAAAAGGAAAAAAAGGGAAAAAGAGATGTAGGAAAGAGATGAGGTCAAATCCTCACTCCAGGAAAACAAAACAAATCCACTGAAACGAGATTAAAAATCGTAAAATGACTAAAATAAATAAAACACAACATCAAATAAATTAAAAACCAATTTTAAAGCGCAATAAATTAAAATAAATAAACTAATATATTAATTAAAATGAAAACAACCCTTTAGCGAAAATACACGCGAAAGCGGGTCATCACACCAAGTGTAGAAGTGTCAAGTTGTATCAAGGATAAATCCAGGATCGTATTCCACAGGGACAAAGGATTATCAAAGCATATAAGAGATTTGTGAGTAACAAATAAATCTAGTATGAGAGATGAAAATAAAATTCAAATGCAATGCAAAAAGATAATCGGAGTTGAAATTAGAGTTTCTAAAAAAAAATAAATTAACGAACACTTGGGTTGGGCATGAGACTCTCTTTATTTCGGATTCTAGATAATTTTCTCAATTAACAATCCAATCAAGGCATTGCTAATTGGAAGATAAAAATTTAAACTCAAGTTTTTGCAATATTTTCCTAATAGATTCTCTACTTTACTAGTCAAACACATATTAACAAACAACTAAGAGAGGCTTTGATAGTTTTCAAGCTTTTGTTGTGCCTTACGTCAACAACAAAATAAGAGCAAGAGCCGCAATCTATTTTCAATTTAAATCTGACTAGTAACATAGTAAAATCAACAATTAACAACAAAATATTGCATCGATCTAGAATCCAAAACAAATCAAGTTTCGTTCCACAACCCAAGCTTCAAAAATTAGCTACACATGATAATTCTAACAACAAAGATTAATCTAAGCAAAGCCATAAAAAAAATCTGTGAGAAGAAATAAAAATAAATAAATAAAACCACAAGCTCCACGCCAACTCAACTAAGAACTTTAGGAAAGAAAACTGGGCAACTAAAAAAAATAATAAAACTGAAAATGAGTCCTCTGAAATAACAACTGAAAAACACTACAACGTAAAGCAAAAAAATTGAAACCAGTGCCGCAAGGCCACCGATTCAGAAGAAAAACTAAAACTGCCTTCCGTCCAAATGAAAAAGAAGAGAAAATGAATCAACTTCAGACTACTCTACTCTGCTCTATCTCTAACGAAAAGCAAAGTGTAAGACAAGGCCAAAACTAGCCGGCTATCTTACTAAAACCAAAGTAAGCTAAGAAAATGACATAAAAAAAAAAACTACTGCCGAAACGAAAAAAAAATGAAAGAACACCAAAAAAAAAAACTGGCCAACCAGCGTCTTAAACGAAAGAAAAGAAATAAAATGAAGCACTCTACTCCGGTCTGCTACTAAACAAAAAAAGAAAGAAAAAGAAAGGTCTCCTCTTCTATAGTCGACTCCCCCCAAACGAACATGAAATGAAGCAGCAAGAAAGATAAATAAACTGCCTAGCATTCTGCTATAGCCGAATATTTCTACATGAAAACAGAGTGTAAAACCTATATGCTGCTGTCTTCAACGTGCTGCCTCATAGATGCCAGCGTGATCTTCTGTCAAAGTTGAGGGTCAGCTGCTTTTTTTTTTTTCTTCTGCTGACCTGCTGCATGTGTGCTGTCCACTGCATGTCTGCATGTGCTGGTTTGTTTGAGTGCTGTCCGCTGCATGTCTGCATGTGCTGGTTTGTTGCATGTTTGCATTTTCTGCATGTGTTTTGTTTGTATGAGTGCTATCCGCTGCATGTTTGCATGGGCTGGTTTGTTTAAGTGCTGTCCGAATGATGCTGCATGTGTGCTGTCCATGTGGTCTTCTTTCTTTTGCTGTAGTAGCTGCTGCACATGTGTGAGTTGCTGTCACGTTTTCTGCATGTGTGAGTGTGTTGCAACGTGCTGCGTCCATTTCTTCTCCTGTTGTAGCCTCCATTCCTCTGCTGCTCAACGTGATATGCATGTGTGAGTTGCTGTGGTCTGAATGAGTGTTCTGTTGTCATGCATGTGTGAACTGGTCTGCTGTATGGTGTCCACTGCATGATGTCCGAATGGTGCTTGCACTTTTCGAATGAGTGCTGTCCGAACCACATGCTGGACTCCAGCATGTTTACTGCATGTGTGAGTGGCTGTGTGCTTTTCCTTGCTGCAGGTTCATTGCATGTGTGAGCTGGTTGTCTTGCAATGTATTGCCCAAACTACCCCATGAGAAAGGCAAAAAGGATCAGAGTTGCAGAAGTTGCACATGTTGTATGCCAAGTAACAGTCACGCTTGCAATGGCCGCATAAGAGAGTTCCTTGAGCATGTGGGGAAAAAGCATTAAGCGCCTGCTTATGCTGCCTTATGAGGCGAACAAAAGAAATCTTGATAGCACGCTGAGAGACTACATCGGTGGATGGATCACCAGAATTGTCTTGTTTCGAAGATATGAGTAAAAGCATTGCTTCATTACAAAGGAGTTCCTCGTATGATATTATTGGAATCTTCTTAAGAAGAGCATAACGTTCCCTAGCCGATTCCCCCATTGGAAACCAATCTGCAGTTGTGAAGTTTACTGCCTCTCCACAATTAAAACCATGGCTAAATCCTGCATGATATACTCTAGGAAAGGTAATGACAAATTCCCCTGGCACCTGCACAGCCTTGTAGACTGGTACATGATGTTGTAACAAAATACTTGGAAGAATCATTGTGGTTTTTTTTTTTTCCGGAAAGCAGTTCGAAAGCACCATCCTCTCCATTGGATGATAGGATATCTCGAGCTGACTACCACTCAACTTAAAATTCTTCCACACCTCACTCTTTGGGCTTTTCTCGATTCTTCCATTTCTCTTCCAAACCTTTCCTGTTATAAGAGGAATAAAATTGAAATATTTATTTTCATGTGAAATAATTGCATTAAAAATCTTCAAAAGCACTAAGAATATCAGAATTATCAATTGACTCAAGTATTGTGATCTATTGCATAATTAAGTACTTAAATCATTTTTTTATTAAACAATTTATTCACTTAAATAACTTAATCATATAGTTTTAGGGCTTCATCAACGGCCGACGGGGACTGCCGAGTTCCGACTGGGGCACCTGAAAACAGAGCTTCAAAAAAATCAAAAAACAGATCAACAACCAAAAGTTCAAAACCATAACAGATAAAAGAGAAATCAAAGATTCAAAACAACTAAAACAGATTTCAAAGTTTCAAACCCAAGAACGAATCGAACGATTTCTGTTAGAGAGAGAGAGAGAGAGAGGAGATACTGGAGAAAATTGTTGACATCTAACACTCACTTGTTTCTCAGCCGCTCCTCACGTCGAGCATGGCTTAAAGCCATCGTCACTAGATGTGTAGACAAATTGCCACACGATTTTCTCTTAATAACCTCTCTCTCTTCTCCCTCAAGGCATGGCTCTCTGTTACAGTCGATGGTTTGAGAAGTAAGAAAGGCTGAGTCTTGGAGGATTCGAGAAGGAGCAAGACGAAATGGATGAAGAATTTGGTCTGAAGTCTTTTGGTCAAAAAGGTTAAAGTGAAGTGCAGTGCGATCTTAGTCGTTGGATCATGCACTGGGAAATAAGATGGAAGTCACACGTGGAGGCAGCAGCACTAGTCTTATCTTATGTAGTTGAAATTACTATTAAGTCCATTATAGTTTACTACTTTATTAGCATTGATATTTGTAATGTTTATTATATCTTTTTAAATAATGCAAAAGGTTCCGCTCCCATCTACCCACCATTGGCCTTTTTATTTATTTATTTTAAATTTTTTTTTATTTCATGATTAAAGAAACATTTTTTAATAATATTGTGAATATTTAAAAAAAATTAAAGATGATAAAAAAAATACATATAATAAAAGGACTAAAAAAATACATTAAAACCACTAACGGTAGCTCCTAGTGGCTATAGCGTTGTCTATCATTTTAATAGTTGTCATCATCTCATTGGTTGATAGTTATATTTGTATATATTTGTAATACATTTAATACATAGTTATAGACTATAGTCATTTAATTATAGTGATTTAGTATAACTATATATATTATATAGGTATAAATATATATAGTCTAATGACTCTAATACTATACAGTATATATATAGTTATATAGTATATTATATATATAAACTATACTATATATATATAATATTATAATATATAAAATAAAATAAAATATTTGATATTAAAATAAGGTATAGTAACTTATAGTAAATTAGTAATGTAAATTAACTATATAAGGTATAGTTATATAAAATATATAAATATATATGATTAATGTATAAAAAAATATATAGTATAGTAACTATATATTATATAAGCCCTTAATATATATAGTATACATATAATCTATAATTATATATAATATAACTATAGATTATATATTAACTTATAGTAAACTAGTAATGTAAAATATAAAATAAGCTATAGTAACTTATATAGTAACTTATATAGTTACTTATAGTAAATTAGTAATGTAAATTAACTATATAAGGTATAGTTACATAAAATATATAAATATATATGATTAATGCATAAAAAATACATACTATAGTAACTATATATTATATAAGCCCTCAATATATATAGTATATATATAATCTATAATTATATATAATATAACTATATATTATATATTGACTTATAGTAAATTAGTAATATAAAATATAAAATAAGGTATAGTAACTTATATAGTAACTATATTAACTTATAGTAAACTAGTAATGTAAAATATAAAATAAGCTATAGTAACTTATATAATAACTTATAGTAAATTAGTAATGTAAATTAACTATATAAGGTATAGTAACTTATAATGTAACTATATTAACTTATAGTAACTTATAGTAAATTAGTAATGTAAATCAACTATATAAGGTATGGTAACTTATAGTGTAACTATATTAACTTATAGTAACTTATAATAAATTAGTAATATAAATTAACTTATAGTAACTATATTAACTTATATTATTCATTATAATGTTTTTACATTATTATTTATTAGATGTTAATATATTGAAAACACATATTTTTATAAAATATGCATAATATCGGAGTCGGAGTCGGAGTGAAAGTAGGAGTCGGAGTCAGATGGGAAGTCGGAGTCGGAGGATGAGTCGGAGTCGGATTCGATGTGTCGGAATCGAAACACCTCCACCTCCGACTTCGACTCCGACTTTTCAGTGGGAAAAAACTCCGACTTGTCGGAGCGGAGTCAGAGTCGGAGTCGGATTTTCAAATTTCTGCTCAGCCCTAGTTTATTTTGTTTAGTGAAATGGATGTATAAGTTACTGTAGCCACCCATCACATTTAGATTATAAAATTTGATGAATTATTTTCATTGTGAGTTGAGTTTATCTCATCTTGTTCTTGAATGAACTTTTGAACTTATGAAAGATAAATCACAACCTTTATAGTGTTCTTCCTTGTAATCTGGGTTCTTGAGATAAGTTCTTCAATTGGTCTAGATTCTCTAAAATATACGTTCTTGAAACAAGTTCTTCAACAAGTTTAAGTTTTTCCATTAGATTGATTTTTTCTTGGGTGAGCTTTCAAATTGATTGTGAGTCAAGAGATTTCAATTCATGTGGGTTCATATCTCATATACTCTTTATTCTTAACCATTTTCATTAAGATTTCCTAAATGTTTTCTAGAAATTAACTTTACTTATTCAAGATGACAGTGGTTATTTAATGATACAAGCTCGCATATATACTATAAGAAAAATGAGTATTTGCAACGAGTTTTTTGCGACAAAAAGCAATATTTGCAATGCAAATATACTCATTTTGACAGAAAATAGTTATTTTAATAATAAATAACTGACAATAAATAAACAATAATTTCTTTTAGTGCGTGTTAATTAATCTTGTCTTCAAAAAGAAAAACGTTGAAATAAAGAAACGATTTATTGGAATGCTATCTAAATATCTAGCTAAATTAAACTAGAAAAAAAAAAAAAAGTAGAAGTTAAAAACACCAACTACTATTGATTTGATTCCCACCACATACACACTGAATCTTTTTTTTTTTTTTCGAAAAACCATGTTGTATTCATGTGTTAATTGAGTTACATAGTTTATCAAAAACTACATTCTTAAGAACCTGCCGAGGATGATCCTCCATCCAAACTAACTCTTCATTTACAGTTAAAGCCATTTTTGCAAGATTATGTGCAACACTATTACAAGATCTATTAAAATGCAACATTGTCTAGCTGCTTCTGTTCTTCAAAACAACTTTTAAATCTTCAATCAATTGACCATGCCACTCCCAACTCGCTCCTAAACTATTAACAGCATTTACAACAAACAAAGCATCACCCTCCAGTTGTACATTCCAGAAATTTAGTTCATCACATAGTTTTGTGGCCCTCTAGAAAGCATATACTTCAGCTACAACAGGATCATAAACAAATTCTCTGGGATAGCATAAAGATACTAATACTTCTCTACAACTGTCATGGATCACCACCCCAATTCCACCTCTATTCTCAGATTTTCAAAGTTGCATCCCAATTAACCTTAACCATATCCCTCACAAGTGGTTTCCAATGAGTAACGCTACTACTACAAGTTCTACTAGTCTTCTAGTCATTGCCTTGCTATGCTTGTGCCATTTGAAATTCAGACAAACAATCAGCAGCTTGATTAAACACTTTATTAGGTCCCTCGAATTTGCTTTCAAAGACCAAACTATTTCTCCTCGACCAAACTCTTCTCAGCACCACAACCATAACCTCCATCTAATCTTGAGATAACTTTGAAGACCAATTAGACCAAAGCTCAAAAAGATCCATTTCACTACTTGACCATTACCTCTTACAAGCCCATACATCACTTGCCCAATTACAGCTCCACAAAGCATGACAAACTGATTCATCCATACTCTTGCACACTGGACTGGAAGCTTCTTTAATAATTGTTCTTCTCAATAAGCTCATCTTTGTTGGTAGACAATTATTGATAGCCTTCCAAACAAAGGCTTTCACAACCCCTGGGATATTCAACTTTCACAAACCCTTCCAAACCTCATCTGACCTAATAGAAACTTCCCCATTTTCCCTTCTTTTTCTATTTACTTCTAAATGGTATGCACTTTTAACACTATACATACCATTATTTGAAAAAGCCCATATCAGCTTGTCAGGAAGCCCAGAAAGACTGACAGGTAACATGCAAACTATAGCAGCTTCATATTCATTAAACAGTTGCTACACTAATTCTACCTTATATCCCCTATTTTCACCTTTAATCAACTCCTCCACTTTTGTCCTCAGCATGCAAAACATTTACTAGAGGCTAAATTCTTAAAGTAACAGCCATTGGAATCCACCTATCCTTCCAAATCCTTATACTTCTTCCATCCCTAATTCCCCAAACTAGCCCTCCTCTCAACAGATTCAAAGAACTCCACAAACTTCTCCAAATAACCGAGGGTTTAAACCCTAAAGAAGCATGCAGAATATTTGAATGTCTAAAATATTTGTCCTTTAAAACCACAACAACCATAGAATGAGGGTTCATCATCACCCTCCAACATTGCTTTGTAAGGAGTGCTTGATTAAAAGCTTCTAATTCTCTGAAACCCAAACCTCCATTAGACTTAGACAATCCCATCTTAGACCAACTCCTCCATTGAATTCTATTGTACCTTTGTTTAAAACCCCACCAGAATTTAGCCATTTGAGAGGCTATCTCATGACACAGCTTTTTTGGCGGCCTAAAGACACTCATGGAGTAGGTGGGAATTGCTTGAATGACTGCATTAAGCAATACATCTTTTGCTGAGGGTGAGAGGAGCTGATTCTTCCAATTACTCAACTTGTTCCACACACAATCTTTGACAATGCTATAAAGGATTGATATCTAGACCTAGCAACCATAATTGGCAAGTCTAGCAGGTTTGGTAAATGAGAATTCTCATCTCAAACTCAAAATTCTCATATCATCATTACAACTTTTTCAAATTTTCACACAAAATATAATAAACAATTCAATTTTTTCAAATCCCAATTCAACTTTTACAAATCCCAAAATAATAATAATACTAAAAAGTAATATTTTAAATTTTCATCTCAAACTCAAAATTCTCATCTTCACCCCCAAACCTGTCCATCTCACAATTATTCTACACCCAAGCCCCACAATCATTTACATTGGCATTCCTCACATCAATACCAACTGTAGGACTGAACAACACAGTTGTCTTATGCTTATTGAAACTCTACCCAGAAGCCTTTTCATAGACCTCCAAAATCCCACTAATTTTCCACCATTCCATCCATGTAGCTGTCCCAAATATTAAACAGTCATATGCAAATAGAAGATGGGTCAACTTTACCCCTCCTTAAGCCACTGACACCCCTTTAAGTTTACCTTTCTGTTTTGCTCTTTCAAGCATTGAGCTTAATTCCTCGACACATAAGAGGAAAAGATAAGGAGACAATGGGTTTCCTTGTCTTAAACCTCTAGTGGGAACAATAAACTCACCCGGCCTACCATTCACAAGAGTAGCATAAGTCACTAATGAAATGCAATTCATAATCAATCTATCCATCTAGCCCCAATACCAATCTTTCTCATTATTGCCTCTAGGTATTCCCATTCCACCTTATCATAGGCCTTTAAGATATCAAGCTTCACAGCCATACTTCCCACTCTACCATTTTATCTGTATTTCATAGAATGTAACAACTCATACACTGCAATGACATTGTCTGAGATTAATCTCTCAGGAATGAAGGCACTTTGGCATCTTGAAATAACCTCATCCATCACCCTTTTAAGCCTATTTGTAAGGCTCTTTGCAATGATCTTGTAGAATACATTGCAAAGACTTATAGGCCTAAAGTCATTCACACTTTTTGGATCACTAACTTTAGGCACCAATGCAATAAATGTCTAGTTAACAAAACTTTGTAATTTGTCTCGATTCAGAAACCTCAACACAGCATCACACACATCATTCCCAACCACATGCCAAAAGGATTGAAAAAAAAAAAGCCCAAAACCATCAGGCCCAAAAGCTTTCATAGGCCGCATCATTTTCAGAGTCATCTCCGCTTCTTCTCTTGTAAAAGTCTTCACGAGAAACTCATTCATAGAATCTGACACCCTGGGCTACAAAACTACAATACACTCATTAATGGCTTCTATTGATGGCTTTGCACTAGAATAAATCTTAGAAAAATGATCCCTAAAAGCAACTGCAATACCCTCCTCATCTTCCCTCAAGACTGATTGGGCATCCAGAATTGACACAATCTTGTTTCTCCTTCTTCTTTGGTTAGCGCACTCATGGAAAAACCTAGTATTGTTATCACCCATAGTGTACCAATTCCTTTTAGCACACTGCTTCCATCTGATGTCTTCCTATTTCAATAACAAACCCACCCTGTCTTGCAACAGCTTCATCTCCACCATATTGTCCTGAGACAGATCCCCTTGCAACTCCTTAATCTTCTTAGAGATCAGGTCAATCTCTTGAACTCTCCCCTTATCTCTCCCTTAAGTAGGATTATAAAGAACCACTTCAAAACTGCAATCCAGTTTGAACTCTCTGTACAGGTTCTGTGATTGACACTCTTTTTTCCCTTCCCTACTTAATGACCTACTCACAACCATCCTGCTTAATCCAACAGACCTCAAACCTAAAAGGAAAATTCTATCTCCTTCTACAAAGCTCCCCTTCAACAATAGATAGCAAAATAGGCTGGTGATTAGAGCATCTCCTAGTCAAAACCTCTACCTTCAAATCCTTAAAGAGAGACCTACATTTCTCATTTACTACAAACTTGTCCAGTCTTTCCTTTGTAAAGGATACATCATCATATTTATTAGACCAAGTAAAAGTACATCCTCGACAGTCAATATCACCGAAACCACAATCCTCCAATACATCTCTAAACATATTAAGCTGACCCTCAAGTCTTTTCTTGCCTCCCACCTTCTCATTCTGCCACAAAATCGCATTGAATTCTCCCCCTACACACCAACCAGCATCATTAGCAAGCTTTAACTGCCATAATAAATCCCAAAAAGACCTCTTTTACTTGTTTCAGGGTGCCTATAAAAACCTGTAAAGTGCCAATCCCTTCCCTCCTTTTCTCCTTTAACCAGGACACTTATTTGCCAATTCGAGTAATTAATCACCTCAACAACATTCCCATATTTCCAAAACAGCACCAAACCTCCTCTCCTTCCATTAGAATCCATAACTAGGCAACTTTTCATGCCTAATCTCCTCTGTAAACCTGAAATCTTATGAGATCTAGCTTTTGTTTCACAAACAAAAACCAAAGTGGACCTCTTATCCTTAACCAATAAGCTAAGATCTTGAGTTGTCCGAAAGTTCCCAAGCTCTCGGCAATTCCAACATAGAATATTCATAATGCCAGGTGGTGCTGCTTAGCAACCACCACCCCTAGTCTATTTTCAACACTAACCAATTCTATATTACCTTTAAATCTCTTTCCATCCACCAACATCTCACTATCCTCTTCAACAGAATCAAAACTTCTTTTCACCAAAGAGTGAGGACAAATAAGCTTACCTGACACATGCCTAGCTCTAGTTCTCCTCTTTCATCTTGAAGCCTTCTTGCTATCCTAAATCTCTTCACCAGCATTTGCATTCATTGACTCACTAAAAAAATGAGTAGCACAAAGGCTATCACAAGTGCAGGAGGATGTCGTATAATAATTAGGAACAAAATTCCTAAATCGTCTCCTCGGGAAAAGTTGCTTAAATCTAAACTCGTCTAAAATGGTGAAAAGTTTCACAAATAAAAGTGATGATATGTACAATAAATGAAAGAGTGCAATGGAAATAAAAAGGACACTAGTTATAGACTAGATTCATACTTTTGGATTTTTTTTACTATCGAAATGGAACGTAAAAGACTAACAAATTAAAATTAACAATTAAATATTCAACTACGCTAAACAATTTTAATTAATTTGAAAATTAAATAATAAACTAAAATTAATCTAAAATGTAATTGTAATGCATATTTAATAGAAGTTTAAAGAAATAAGAAAAATAACTGACATAAAATAAAATAAACGGCAAATAAAATGCCCAAATTTTAATCTAAAAATATCAAGAATATACCATAAATTTCAAATTGAAATTAAATAAAAAAGTAGGGAATAAAAAGATCAAGCCAAATGAACGAAGATGAAAATTGAAAGCAGTGAAAAAGGCTGGATTGTAGCAGCAATTGGACCTCTCAATGAGCTCTTCAACGCACTACAATTCCTCAAAGTGTGTATTGTCATGCGGCGTGAATTGAATTTCCAAAAGAAAAATATTCCGTGCGGCTTGAAATGCCCAAGTCAATAAAAAAATAAATGTGTTGCAGCTGAAATGCTCCAAAAGTCCAAATTGCTATGTGCGGCGCTTCCTTGCTCTAAGTGAATAAAATAATATCTTTCCTTTTGCCTTCAAGAGAAAAAAGTAAAGTCCTTTTCGTAGGTCAAAGTCCTCTTCTAATAAAGTAGTAGTCTTCAAGTCCTATAATGCTCTTGGTCAAAAGTCCATCCCAAAATGAATTCCTTTTAATTCCTAATTAGTGTGCCGTGCCCTCTTGAAGTCCCAATGCCAAAAGTAAAGAGTGAATTCCCTTTTAAGTCCCTTGCATTTCTTAGCCTATATAAAAATAAATAAAAATAAAAATTAGAAATAAAATAAAATAAAGAATAGAAGATCAAAAATATGTTATGAATGTTAAGGAACATTGTCCAATTAAATCACAAGTTATAATATTAAGCAAAAATCATGCTATTTATCAATTTAAATCACAACTTGGATTTATTTATCTTAATCATTTTTTCATATAAAACCAATAATAATGTAATGAAATAATTAAAATATATTAGTTCTAAATGTATAAAAATATGCAATATTTCAGCTCAATCATTCATATTTTCAATCAACAGCTTACTTTCAGACATAGTAATTTGAACATCATTTAGATCCTCATAAGCAACTGGCATCTCCTTATTCACCTCTTGCAACAGCACTGGAGACTGTGAAACCTGTACTTGAGACTCCAACAACTTGGAACTCTTAACACTCACCTCAGTCCATTTCTCAACAGACTCCTCCCCAACCCGACCCTTATGAAACACCCCATCTTTCTCCATATTATCAAAACTTTGTCTCCCTTGATCTCCCTTCTCCTCACCCTTACCTTTTACTTTATGTTCCCCATTCTTAACAGCACTCTTTCTTGTTTGAGGCACAGCTTGAAGCCAAACACTATATTGGCCAAAATTGCCTTCAATTTCCTTGCAACCATCCTTCTCATGAACAATCCTCCCACAATTAAAACAAAACCTAGGCAACTTTTCATATTGAAAAGGCACCTAGCATTCCTCCCATCCACCACAATAGTCCTCCCCCGAGCTATGGGTCTTCTTAAGTCACACTCCACCTTCACTCTCAGACACCTTCCCCAAGCTGAACCATCTTCCTGAACATCAACCTCCATAACCTCCCCCATTGACCTCCCTCTTACTTCCCCCATCTTCTTATTCATATAACTCAGATGTAGATTCAACATCTACACCCATAGACAAGCATGCTAGGTTGCGTTTCTCCATCAAAATCTTTTAACACAAACAAGTGACTATCAAATAGCCACGAACAACCATCAAGCACTCTCAATTTGTCTTTACGAGAAACGAAGGTGATAGAAACAATTTCTACCAATTTCTTGAAATTCCAGTGGTTTACTAACTCACTCAAAAATGAGTAGCACAAAGGTTATCTCAAGTGCAGGAGGATGTCATGTAATAATTATGAATAAATTCCTAAATCGTCTCTTCAGGAAAAGTTACTTCAAATCAAACTCGTTTAAAATGATGAAAATATTCACAAAGAGAAAATAAAAATGATGGTATGTGCAATGTATGGAAGAGTGCAACAAGAATGAAAAGGGCACTAGTCATAGACTAGATTCATATTTTTATATTTTTGAGTGTCGAATTGAAAAGTAAAAGACTAACAAATTGAAATTAACAATCAAAGAATCAACTAAACTAAATAATCTTAATTAATTTGAAAATTAAATAATAAAACTGAAATTATTTAAGTCCTAATTAAACTTTAATCAATCTAATATGCAATGGAACTAAGAGACTAATAAAACTAAGCTAAGAATTAAACTAGATTAGAAAGTAATTGACAACATACGAACTGAAAATTGAAAAACCTCAAAACCAAGATTCTAAAGTTCATCCTTGTATTCAAATCACAAATTCTCAAAATTAGTCCATAGCAATTATAATCATTATTAAATAAAAGCTTAAAAAAGCGAGAAAATAAATAATATGAAGTAAATAAACAGCAAATAAATTGCTCAAACATCTAAGCCAAAAATCTCAAAAATATTCCATAAACTTTAAACTGAAATTAAATAAAAAGTAGGGAATGAAAAGAGCAAGCCAATTGAAGAGAGATGGAGATTGAAAGCAGTGAAAGAAGTTGGACTGTAGTAGCAATTGGACCCCTCAAAGAATTCTTCAACGATGCTACAGTTCTTCCGTAAAAATAGTATGCAGCGTGAGCGAATTAATGCCTCAAAAGAGAAAAACTTGTGCAGCCTCAAAAATGCCCAGGAGAAATAAAAGTTTTCGGCATGAAAATGCCCAAGAAAAAAAAAACAATTGTGCGGCGCATGGGCGAAATAAAAGTGATGATTTGGTCTTGAACTCCCCTGAAATAATAGTGTGCCTTAGGTCAAAATTTGACCCAAAGAAAAATAAAAGTCTTTTGTATAGCACTTTGAGTCCCCGTATCCATGCCATGTGTGAAAGACTTACAAGCCAAAAAAACAAGTCATTAATCTCTTCAAAAGTCAAATGAGTCTCTTACGGAAAGAAAACAAAAAGCAACCCACTTTTTTTTTACTTTTTATACTTTTCTACCCACATGTTTCATCTATTTATATATTAAAAAAATAAAAATTAGAAAAAAATAAAAATAAAGAATAAAATATCAAAGATGTGTCATGCATGTAGAAAATATATATCTAATCTAATTAAACCACAAGTTATAAATTAAGCATAAATTCATGCTATTAATCAATTTAAATCACATCTCAGATTTATGCATCTTAATCATTTTTCCATTTAAAACCAATAATAATATAATGAAAGAATTAAAATATATTGTTTCTAAATCTATAAAAATATAAAATATCTTAGCTCTATCACTTACCTACGTTCTAGACTTTCTCCATCATAGATCTGCCTATTTCCTTCCCTATTCTTCGATTTGAGACAATTTTTCCCACCAGACTACGATCGCCCTTCATTCGCATCGAACCAAACAACTTTTGTTATATCTATTGGACAATCCTCCTCATCATTCAACTTCAAAGGACTCCACACTTCCTGATCCATTTCCTCAATTTTCACAATCAAAACCGAGCACTACTTTGCTCACAATCACAAGTAGAGAGAACAAATTTTTCCTTCCCCAATAGATGAAGAAGACTACTCACTTCTCCTCAATCGCTTTCCAAGGTGGGAAAAGCGGTTGAGAGAAAAGACTGATTGCCAAACTATTGAACTACGTACACACTAAATCTTGATTTGACTCATGAGCTGGCCGCTCTTTATAATGCATATTATATCCATACAACATTACAACATGGAAACTCATGAATATTATTCCGGGTGGGATAGTTTAGTGTGATCCGTAGAAATGTTTGTATGCTAATTAAACTACAATTAGATTGTTTAATTATGATAAGTTAATTATTAAAATCATCAATATATATATATATATATATATTTAAAATCATCAATATATATGTGTGTGTATTCAAGTAAAATTAGATTGTCCACGGTAGTGTACAGTACGATGACTGGTATAGTAGTTATGGCTAAAACCATTTAAGCCTTTTTCAGGTTTGGTTGGATGCTAATCAAAGTTTTAAAAACCGTTCCGTTTCGGTCAGAATTTTTTGTGCCGGAACAGTGACCGGCATGAGGTAGATATCTATTGAGTTTCAGATCAAATTCCGGCCGTTCCGGTCAATTCCAGCCAGATTCCAGTATTCCGACCGAAATAATAATTCCGGTCTGAAATTAAAATTCAGAAAAATAAGAATGACTCTCTTGTAAATAAGTTGAAAAATGATAAACAAAATTATATTTTTAGAATCTAAATACCCCTTTCCGTTCCCTACTCCAACCCTCTGCCAAAATTTGAATCACTTTATACTTTTTACTTGTTTTGTACGTTTTCTATCAAGTCAAAGTTTACATATATATTTGTGGTTTTTAAATTCACCGAACGACCAACTCAAATAAAAGTTAAATTTATTGTAGCTTATAAAAATTATGCATGCAAGTCAGCTAGGGATTTACTATAGTTTTAAAAATAAAATAAATGTGTTTTATATATATGTATATTTTTAAGATTTATATTAAAAAATATTATTAAGTTTCTTAGTATGTATACTTTTAAAATTTGTATTGATGTTATTTTGAAATATAGTTTTTATATATTATTTATTTATTTATTGTCTATCTCGAAATGGTACCCGAAACGTACCAATATCGAAATATTTTATTCCAATATCTCAACTGAAATATTAAACGAAAAGGATTTCAAAACTTCGATGCTAATACCATTACAGGGGTCACCATCTCCAACTTCAATGAAAGGTATGCATTACACGACAGGATTACACTACAGATTATCTAATCGTTTAATCTAAATATTAGAAGGTGAAAATATGTACAGCAACTTGGCAGCATCTTTGGACCTACACGACAACTGGCTGCAAATTCCTATGCAAAATATATAATATACAAACGACAACAAATTCCTCCATATAGCTAACTGGGATCGATGCAACAATTTGTACAATTTTTTGCCTGTAAATAAGGATAAGAAGGGGCAACTAAGGGTCGCTTTCCTGGTTAGTTAGGCATGAGCACAGTAACAATATCCTACCCGTTCCGAATAGACAAGAAGAGCTAGCCTAAATAGGAAGAAAGCGCAGGCGTCCCTCAGGTCCGGTTTGAATGATATAGAATATTAGATCTTGGACCTATAAGGGAATTCAATGAAAATTGAAGCAGCTAATTAATACTCATAGTCTAAGGTGAATCTATATTCAAATTTAAACCCAACAGTTATTGCATGCCAAATCACTTGAAAATAACAAGTAGTACCATTGAGCTACCATGCACCCATCTTGTTGATACTTGAAGGTAGCGCGCGTTTAGTGTAGTATCAGCATTACAGGTCGGATGATATATAGAACAGACAGCAAAAATTGGGTGTGATATCATAGACATGCATTAAGGTGATTTTGATTAATAAAAGAGAAGAATTCCTAGAAATATATATATATATATATATATATATATATTAATTAAGGTTGATCTGATCAGTTGTCGGCTTCAATCTGAAATCCCCAAAGTTAGTCTCCTCTTGATTAATCAGGTATAGATAAGATTTTTTTTTCTTTTTTTAAGTGGGAGACAAAAATATATGAAGTGAATTTCACAACATTCATTTTAAATAATATTAAATACTCAATAATATAGTATGACTCAATTATATGTTTATATCTTTCCTACTAATTAACCTTTGAGTTATTTAATAAAAATCTCCACCACTTATGCCACGCTTTTATTTAAGGGAAATATTTTAACCACTAGTTAGGAGTCGTAAACAATATATAGAAAAAGAAATGATATTTATAATCATGAAGTGCACAAGCGTTGTAAGATATTTTTGAAAAAAAAATTGAATAAAAATACGAGATTTACATAAAAAATAATAATTTTTTAATAATGTATCTTACTCTTTTTTAAAACGATTACACGGTACTTACCCACTTTACGACTATATGTGGCGTTATTAATATAGAATATACCATTATCTAGGGCAAGTATAATAACCTTGAAAACATTATTGAGGAAAAATCCTGATCAATCTATAGCCTAATAGTGCCACGTCAGCAAAGCGTGGTTTTTCTCGTGAGAGCAATAGCTACTAAATTTGTATATTTCGTCCTGGACCACCCCACTTGCACACTCTCAAACAAATCTCAAAAACGTATATAAGATCATATAATTTGGCCCAACAAACAGAAAAATCAAGCCTGCAAACGCATGCAGTTTTCTTCTCTCTCTCTCTCTCTGATGGAAAAAGTTGATCATAATTAAACATTTTTCAAGCAACTTGATTATCCGGCGATGAATCATCATCTCCGTCACTCTTTAATAGTTTCGTTCATCCAAACGTGTTGAGGTCTCTCTCTTGATATAGAACATGATCTCTGCCATTTCTTTCGACCTGTTTAGGCATCTTCTGTACAGCCCTTTTCTCGCCTCAGACCTTCACAGACCCCGGTCAAGATAACCTCTCTCTCGTCCTACCATGTCAGAAATGCATGGAGAAGTGAGCACCACCCTCTCTCTCTCTCTCTCTCTCTCTCTCTCTCTCTCTCTCATAATAGTTTATCCTCCTCGATTCCACATCCTTTTTTTTCGCATGATTATAATTAGCTAACGATTACACATCCTTTCTCAGATCATGTGGCCTATATTAATAGCCAACAAGATCCTCAAGAAGAGATTGGGAAGGAACAATTTTGTCACTGATTTTCCGAGCAATAGTACGGAAAGCTTTCTGGAAATTCCGAGCTCTGAGCAATCATCCTTGAGCCCTAAGAGCATCTTTAATCATCACAAGCACGTGCCCAAGTAAGTGAACACTCAATGCTATTTCTCCCTGCACCAGATCTTAAAGTATCCTCTAATATATATATATGCAACTATTATATATATATATATATAAATTTACAATCTGATTTGGATTTTACTTTTTTGCCTTCTCTCCCTGTTCAGGGTATTCGTTGGTACTTGGAACGTTGGCGGGGTTGCACCACATGATGATTTGAATATAAAGGATTTGATCGATTTATGCAACACTTCCTGTGACATTTATGTTTTTGGGTATTTTTCCACCACCTCCAATAATTTAAGAAAACAAGTACAAAAAAAAAAAAAAAAAAAGATAAACGATCGAGAAGTTAAGTTAAAATAATGAAACCAAAATAACGAACGAAAAGTTCAACTTAAAGTAGCCTGTCGCCACTTTCATAAGTTGAACTGTTTTCATGTTTGATTGTATTCTTTATTCAGGTTTCAAGAAATAGTGCCTCTGAAAGCGTCAAATGTATTTGGATCAGAGAATCGTAAAATATCAATGAAATGGAATTCCTTGATTAGAGAAGCTCTCAACAAGAAAATACGCTTCCCGGACAAAGAACAACATGATGATCATGATCTACAAGAAATGCAAAGTCAATGTCCTGTAGAAAATATTGGAAAGACAATGAAAAGCAGCACTCCACAAGACTTCCAGTGTATCGTAAGTAAGCAAATGGTTGGGATACTTATATCAGTTTGGGTTCGAAGAAGTCTTCGTCCGTTCATCCGGTATCCAAGTGTCTCTTGTGTAGGCTGCGGCGTCATGGGCTGCCTTGGGAATAAGGTAATTTCCTTGAAAATTACGAATTGTTGCAATGTTTACCTGGTACTGCTGGGTGTTTATCAAAGTAATGCTACATATTTAAGCTTATTATAAACCAAAGCCATTTTCGCATATGCCATTTATTTGAAACGTACGTATATAGGGAATCAAAGTATTTCAGAAGTACGCACTCTCTTATCATCCATTTTTGGAGCGATTATCATCACTAGATAGAGCTTTGGAGAACTCTTTCATCTCTGATTTCCATTTCAAAAGTACTCTTGGTTAATTTGCAGGGTGCCGTTTCTGTTAGATTTCGGCTACATGAAACAAGCTTCTGCTTTGTATGCATTCATCTCGCTTCAGGGGGTAGAGAAGGAGATGAAAAGTATAGAAACTCTAATGTAGCTGAAATATTATCTCGGACAAGCTTCCCTAGAGGCCCTTCACTTGATTTGCCGCGAAAGATTCTTGATCATGAGTACGTAATTCAACTACATTTGTCAAAATCGTCCAAATTAATTCGTTATGGGCATTGTCTTCATCGATGTTTCTTTTGTCACAATCACCAATTAAATTAATTCCTCCCAATTGAATTTCTTCTTGTAACTAGATTTAATTATGGCCGTCAAGTTATAAAATTGTTTCCTGGTTGTTTTATATGTGGTCTTTCGTGGAGTTTCCTTTTCAATCTCGATCAGTAGTACTTGTTTAAAAAATATTTAATATATAAATTGCCGTGAGTGAGTCAAAATGGTTGCTAAACCACCTGAAGCACTATTCTACAGTGGAAAAACCAGCTATTACTGTTATAAAATCCTTGAAGTATAGAATTATTTCTCCAGAATATCTTGGTGATGTCATCTAATTATGCTTGGTTCAGTGCAGCATGGTTATCTTTCTTGGGGACTTGAATTATAGAATTTCTCTACCAGAAGCAACAACAAGATTATTAGCAGAAAGAGAAGAATGGAATGCGTTACTTGACAATGATCAGGTACCCAAACAAGGAAAACTTTCTTCTTCTTTTTTCTTTTATGAATTGTTAGTTCTTTGATTTATTTTTTGTTATGAACTGGAATGAAACTTCAGCTGAGGATGGAGCTCATGGATGGCCAAGTATTCCACGATTGGCATGAAGGAACGATTAAATTTGCTCCCACTTACAAATATTATCCGAATTCTGATATATATTATGGAAGTCATGAAGGCAAAAGAGGCGAAAAAAGACGTGCTCCTGCATGGTAAATATAATCTTCTGAATAAATTAATTGAGAAATCAATGATATTTAAAGGAAATTTGATAAGGTCGGTCATGTTCTCTTCTGCTCTTTTAGGTGTGATCGGATAATTTGGTATGGAAATGGTTTAAAGCAGCACATATACACAAGGGGTGAACTAAAGATGTCTGATCATAGACCTGTCATCGCAATTTTTACAGCAGAAGTTGCGGTTTTGCCAAGTTTGAAAGGATTCCACAGTTTCTTTCTATCCGACAGGTTTGAACCAATTGCAAGCCACTGTGCGGTTTCCTCAGCTGATGATATTTTATGTAAAGGCAGATCAAGTTTCGAAATGTAAATGTAAACTCTACCGATAATAACATATATATATTATAATATAATAATGTTACATATAATCGTGAAGTATGCAAATGCCACGCAATTCTATTGAAAAAGAGTGGAATCAACTATTAAAAAAATTAATATTTTTTATATGAATCCCGTATTAATTTATCTTTTTAAAAAGACTACGACATTTACACAACTATAACAACAAATATCATTTATTATTATAACATGATGTGTGAACACTTAAAAAAAGAAATGAAAAAAAAAAAAAGAAAACATGAAGTATTTGATCTAACATGCATGATCACTGTACACTGATCAGTGTACAGTAAAGTTGGTTTCATGCTCCCCATGTCTGGTTAAGCTACAGGCTGTCCAAACTGTAGCTTAACCAGACAGTCGGCCTTTCACTTTCAATGATTATAAAATTAGGGTTTGTTTTAGTCCTACAACAGCTAGCAGTCCAAATTTAATAGCTGACTGCCTGATCATGCTCCAAGCCAAGCGCCAAGCCTGCAGGGTGAAATTCCAAACTGAGCCCTATGCAGGCCATGTTGGTTTTAATTAACTCCTTTTTCTCAATAATGATTAGCAATGCATGCAAAATTGCAAATCAAGGTGACAGCCTGATCATCGATCGCATACGTAAGATTAAAGAAAAAAGAGATCAAACAAGAGAACTAGATGACAGGATATATAGTAATTAATATGATAGAATTGACAGAAAAAAACTAGTGGCTTTGGAAAGAAACTTTTAGAGCCAAGCAATGGGTTTCTGAGAGCAAGTGGGAGCACGCTTAATGCATCATCCTCAATGCACGTAAAGTTTATAATAATCTATTTCTTTATTTAGGGAATGGAATAAGATATAAAGCAACTTTACCTTTCTATATAGATCTAATTTAATAAGTGCAAGTGGTGTAAAGAAATATAGATATATATATTGCCTACATCAAATTGAGTTCTATATATAATAGTGGTTGAGCCAACATGTATATCAATCAATTTTGCTACCACTTAAATTAAATATCTTTAAACTGTAGCTCTCTTCTACATATATCACTAAGAAAACCATGGATCGAATTCTCTCTCTCCATGTATTATTAAAAAAAAAATTAAAAACTAAGGTAATTAGCTTATATTAATTAATGTGACGCCCTGGATTTCAGATCTAGCTTGTTCCTTTTTTAAGCTCAAACGTATTAATCAATTTTATTGAATTAAATCGGGAGATTTTTGAAAAATCCTATTTTTTTATTTACTAATAAAAGGAACCTTTATATAATGTTGGTATTTAATTAAAGTTGGAAGGTCACAGGTTTATAAATTGGTGATCATAAAGAACATGACATCCATTGCTTAGTCTACAAAACAGAACTATAAAAAAACTACTTATTTGCTATTAGTTATTTCTTATAAAAATTATTATTTTTTGTTAAAATAAGACTATTATCTTCACATATGTCATTTTCATCGCAAATAACTCATGGTAAATGTTCATTTTTCTCATCGTGAAAGTACGTAAAAATTGTTTTGCAAAGTGCTAGAGTGCTAGTTATAATGTGTACATGTATAGTCATGAGTAATTAAGGACCAATGACAAGAGGGATGCCTTTTTTCAGGCCTCTTGTCTTAATTTGTTGATCTAGTACTAGTAGTTAATGTGCATGCATGCATGCATGTCGACGAATTAGGTGGCCTGATCGTCCTAAATCCATTTTCAATATTGCACTACAAGAAAAAAGAACTATTTACGGCTATTTTTATTTCCGGTAATAGAATTATGGTCGCAAAAAGCCCATCTTTAAACTTTGTTAAAATTTTTGTGTCAAT
Source organism: Carya illinoinensis (assembly GCF_018687715.1). Lineage (NCBI taxonomy): Eukaryota > Viridiplantae > Streptophyta > Magnoliopsida > Fagales > Juglandaceae > Carya > Carya illinoinensis. The sequence goes on along the minus strand of NC_056757.1, from coordinate 18,797,942 downwards.
TATAAAAGTAGCCACAAAAAGCACTTATTTCCGACTGTTTTTGTTTGTCGGAAAAAATATAGCCGCAAATAACCCGTTCTGTAAAACAATTTTGTCATAACAAAGTTTCCGCCGTTATTATAGTTTTCTTACCACGACTTTTTGTATTATTAAGGCAACTTAAAAGTCGCCTTAATAGATTTTCTACACTTAACCCTCCCGCCTCTTATTTTCCCACGCGGACCCATTTTCCCTCTCTCTCTCTCTCTCTCTCTCTCTCTCTCTCTCTCTCTCTCTCTCTCTCTCTCTCTCTCTCTCTCTCTCTCTCTCTCTCTCTATACGGGGGTTTTGGTTCAGTGGTAGCGGCGCCGTCTTCTCGCCGTCGTCTCACCACCGTCTTCTCGCCGCCGTCTTCTCGCCGGTGAGTTTCTTTTATGCTCCATCACTCTCTCTCGCTCTCTCTCTCTCTCTCTCTCTCTCTCTCTGTAACTCATTCGTTTCTGAACAAAAACAATTGGTAATATCACTTGTAATTTTGGGGTTGATAGATGTATCTAGTTTAGTTGTTTTACGTTGTGGTCTTTGATTTTAAAATGTACCTCTCGATTTATCCATATGGATTGTCTAGTTTGCTTATAAAAGGGGAAAAAATGGAAAAAGTGTTTAGTTGGTATTGGTTCTGCTTAAGCACGATTTTCCTGCAACTATAGTGCTTCATTCCTACAAATACACAAGTAAATGCATATACAAAAACTCTGTAATTGTTGCTGCCATTTCGGTTTACATCATTCTGTTTTTGCAAAGGGGTTCGTTCACTGTCAGATGATTTTGGGTTTGGCTTCTTCTATTCAACGATAAAAGGTTGTCACTTTAGTTTGCAAGTAGATACTTTGTTGTTAAAAAATCTGATTAGAAAATCTGCATACATAGTTGGTATAGAAAACATGTACGAGAAAAATAACAACATTGTTGAATACTTTGATTTATTGCATTTTGCATTCTATCTGGTTGTGCATGCTAGCTAGCTTGTGTTTAATGACATCTCTAAAAGCTCATGACCTATTTTTTGTTCTTGTTTCTCACAGGATTGAATCAAGATATCAAGAAATAGAGCAAAAACATTTCATAAGCTGTCAAAGATTGATGAAAAAACTAGCTAAACCGATATAGAAAAACTTTCACTTGTAAATTTTTGTTACATTGTGATATGTTGGATGGTTTTATGTAAAACTTAAAACAATGGCAATGCAGTGGTTAAGCTTCAAATATGTACTTTGAGGTTATATGAATGATGTTTGAAGCAAAAACTAAATTTCTCTATATATAGTATTTTTTGGTTTATTAACTTGCTTTGTTTATTAACAAGCAAGTATTCAGGGAAAAACAACGTATGAATGTACAAAATATGGACTGCTTCCAAACATTTCCGGCCACAATATTCCGCCGGAATAAATTTGGCAACAGTAAAGTTTCACTATTTCTGACTACAAAAGTAGCTGCAAATACTTATTTCCGGCGAAAAATATATAACCGGATGATAAAATTGTCAAGACAACAAGCCAGCACTATTTCCAACTACAAATATAGCTGCAAATACTTATTTCCAGCGAAAAATATATAGCCAAAAAAAATTTGGCCAAGCCAACCTAGCGGCAACTATTTTCAGCTAAAAAATGTAGCTGCAAATACAAGTTTCCAGCTACAAATATATAGCCGGAAAATATATTGGCGACTAAAAACTAGCCAGCATCTATTTACGGCTTTAAAACTGCAGCCGCTAATATATATTTCCGGCTAAAAACTATAGCCGGAAATTATTTTTGGCTATGGATAATGGATATTGGCAAAAATTATTGCGACAAAATTTTATTCATTTGCGGTTATTATTATTGTCGGAAATAATTTGTATTTCTGGCAATTATCAAAGTAGCTAGAAAATCCTTTACTTGGCTCTTTAATAGCGGTTATTTGTTGGCGACTAGAAATAGCGGGTAATAAATAATAGCGGCTAAACCATGTGTTTTTTTCGGCTACTGGACCCACCGGAAATGGAGCAATTTCCTGTAGTGCAATACTTATACTTGAAAAACTAAGAACCAAGTAATTAAAAAAAAAAAAAATGTTTCTAGGCCTAAAGGGGAGGTTCGAAATGAGGGCTTTTAATACTCGAGCCCAGGGTCCAAGCCTAGACCCAGGCCCAGGCCCACGTTTGCTATAGGTTAACTTCCACCGAGTCCATCCACGATGCCCCATTCAAATCATCATCTCCATAACGGCACACTCTCACGTGTTGTACTCATCTCTCTGTAGGTCATCCATGTTTCGATCACAAATGCCATACTCTACCGATCGAGGTAATTCTCTTCCTTCTCTTCCTTCCTTTCCCTTCATTCTCTCATCACTCAAACTTCTCTCCACTCTTCATTCTCCTTCTCTTGGTATTTTGTACCTCACCCTCACGAATTCCCTCATCCATAAAGCATCCCCACTTCTTTGCTTTGCTGTGCACCACCACCATCAAGGGTCATTACAGTTGACCCTTTTTCACCTTGGCAAGCCTTTTCCCTTTCCTTTTTATTTCTAGATTTTTCTCTCACTCTCTATTTTTATGTTCATACACACACACACAACCACTTCGATTTCTCACTCTTTGATCTTACTCATGCACACACTAAGACTCTTACTCACTCTCAGATTTCACTCACGCACACACTCTGACCCTCACTCACAATCTTTTCTACAGATTCTTCTTCCCTATCGAGCAGAACTGTCACCCATCACAATAAGCACTGTTGTCAGACATGCTCCATGTCGATAAGTCCACTCTTCATTCACTCCCTCTTTAAGTTTCAGATCTCTCTCTCTATGCTCATCTCTGAACCTCTGCTTAGTTTGAGCAACTGCAATTCACTGTTGTGCCGCTTCCATGTGTTGACAATAAAGTTGCACTTCCATGAGTTCACCTTAGCCACATTAGTTGTTTTTGTTTGCTCTCAATATGTCGCATCACATGGCCTAACCTCATAGAATTTATTTTTGGTGTGTTTTAAACACTGTTGTAAATCTCATTTTAACACACTACTTGGTATCAAAGGGCCTTGAAATCAGTCTTAGATCACAACCTCATTTCAATATTGAATTCTTTGTATTGTAGTAATGGAATTTGTGTAAGGAAATTCAAACTTTAGTTTTGTGATTATACTGTTATTATGAAATCTTTACGTTAGTGAGTTTTGGAAGACGGTATTGTCACTACTTAAATGATTAAACTGATAATTCATAGAGTTGGATATGTTGGGGTGTGTTACGTCTTTCTAATTGTTAAAGGGTAGTAATTTGGGTTGATGTGTGGTGGATGGTGTTGATTGGTGGCTGTACCAGGTGGAATTAGGTAGCTGTCCAGGGTTGTTCTTGGCTGCTTCTGAGATGATGTAGTTTGGCCTGGTTGTGTTGGACGTGTGGTAAGTTGTGTGGATACTTGAAGTCAATGAGTTGGCTATGTTGGGCATATATGTGGGCTGTGAGTTAACATGCAGTGGTTAGGTTTATATGTTAGCTGTTGAGTTGATGAGTGGCTTTGAATTTATATGTTGTTTGAGGTGATGTTGGTTATTTGAGATTGATATTCATGGCTGGTTGATTGTTAAATAAGGCGTTTGTTGGGCTCTTTATAAATTTAACTACTTATAACCTTGTTTTGCTCTATTATTAGATGAAATTTAGTTAGTCGAGGTTATGTGGCGGTATGAGTTAATAACGTGTGTACAAATATTTCTGATTTAAGCTATCGTGACACGGCTAGACTACAGTCCCAAAATATAAAGAATACACTACCAAAGTCAGGTAAGCAGTATTCATATACTAGACTTTGCATAAAGAGAAAATTAAATGAGGTTGATTTTAAAATATGCATATTTGTTGTCAAAAGAAATATGAAAACAATCTCAATTATTTGTTCTACATTACTTATAAAATCTGTATGAAAGAAAAAAGCATTTTTGTCATGACTAGTTGAGACAAGAGCTTATTTTAGCATTCTATTTTTGAAATGCGAATATGAGATTGACTCACTAAAAAATGAGTAGCACAAAAGCTATCCCAAGTGCAGAAGGATGTCGTGTAATAATTAGGAATAAAATTCCTAAATCGTCTCCTCGGGAAAAGTTGTTTAAATCTAAACTCGTATAAAATGGTGAAAATTTTCATAAATAAAAATGGTGGTATGTACAATGAATGAGAGAATGCAATAGAAATAAAAAGGGCACTAGTCATAGACTAGATTCATAAAAAGGGCACTAGTCATAGACTAGATTCATAAAAAGGGCACTAGTCATAGACTAGATTCATACTTTTGGATTTTTTTTAGTGTTGAAATGGAACATAAAAGACTAACAAATTGAAATTAACAATTAAAAATTCAACTACGCTAAACAATTTTAATTAATTTAAAAATTAAATAATAAACTAAAATTAATTTAAAATATAATTGTAATGCATATTTAATAGAAGTTTAAAGAAACAAGAAAAATAACTGACATAAAATAAAATAAACAGCAAGTAAAATTTCCAACTTTTAATCCAAAAATATCAAGAATACATCATAAATTTCAAATTGAAATTAAATAAAAAGTAGGGAATAAAAAGATCAAACCAAATGAACGGAGATGGAGATTGAAAGTAGTGGAAGAGGTTGGATTGTAGCAGCAATTGGACCCCTCAAGGAGCTCTTCAATGGCGTTGAAAAATCCTCAAGAAAATATACGTGATGCAGTGTGAATTAAAGACCCAGGGTATATATGTCCAGTAAATAAAAAGTGTGCGGCTGAAAATTGAAACTGGCTCAAAAATATGTTGCGGCTTGAATGAATGCTTGAGAGAATTAATTGGTACGTGTGACGCCTAATGCTCTTCAATATAATAAAGTATGCGGCGCCAAGAAGAATACAATTTTGTCATCTGAAAGTCGTGTTGTGTAGGTCAAAGTCTCTATGTGCAATTCATTCCGTGTGGCTCTAATGAATTAATCCAAGAGATCCTATTGGGTGTCATATAAGTCTTGAACTTCCCATGAAATGCCAAAAGTACTTTTTAATCTCTTTTTATTTTTTAGCCTATATAAAAAATAAAAATATAAATTAGAAATAAAATAAAATAAAAATAAAGAATAGAATATTAAAAATATGTTATGCATATAAAAGAACATTATCCAATTAAATCACAAGTTATAATATTTAGCAAAAACCATACTATTTATTAATTTAAATCACAACTCAGATTTATGCATTTTAATCGTTTTTCCATCTAAAACCAATAATAATGTAATGAAAGAATTCTATTTGAGAGAATTAATTGGTAGATGTGACGCCTAATGCTCTTCAATATAATAAAGTATGCGGCGCCAAGAAGAATAAAATTGTGTCATCTGAAAGTCGTGTTGTGTAGGTCCAAGTCTCCATGTGCAATTCATTCCGTGTGGCTCTAATGAATTAATCCAAGAGATCCTATTGGGTGTCATATAAGTCTTGAACTTCCCATGCAATGCCAAAAGTACTTTTTAATCTCTTTTTATTTTTTAGCCTATATAAAAAAATAAAAATTAAAATTAAAAATAAAATAAAATAAAAATAAAGAATAGAATATTAAAAATATGTTATGAATGTAAAAGAGCATTATCCAATTAAATCACAAGTTATAATATTAAGCAAAAACCATATTATTTATGAATTTAAATCACAACTCAGATTTATGCATCTTAATCATTTTTCCATCTAAAACCAATAATAATGTAATGAAAGAATTCTATTTGAGAGAATTAATTGGTACATGTGACGCCTAATGCTCTTCAATATAATAAAGTATGCGGCGCCAAGAAGAATAAAATTGTGTCATCTGAAAGTCGTGTTGTGTAGGTCAAAGTCTCCATGTGCAATTCATTCCGTGTGGCTCTAATGAATTAATCCAAGAGATCCTATTGGGTGTCATATAAGTCTTGAACTTCCCATGTAATGCCAAAAGTACTTTTTAATCTCTTTTTATTTTTTAGCCTATATAAAACAATAAAAATTAAAAATAAAAATAAAATAAAATAAAAATAAAGAATAGAATATTAAAAATATGTTATGAATGTAAAAGAGCATTATCCAATTAAATCACAAGTTATAATATTAAGCAAAAACTATACTAACTATCAATTTAAATCACAACTCAGATTTATGTATCTTAATCGTTTTTTCATCTAAAACCAATAATAATGTAATGAAAGAATTAAAATATATTGATTCTAAATGTATAAAAATATACAATATTTCAGTTCAATCAGAGATCTAAAAAGTTTTGCTTCGATTAAATGAAAATGCTTGTTTTTGTTATTTTGAATATTTGAAATGATCTAAAGCTATTCAATACTTTGTTTTGATATGATGTGTCATTTGAAGACCTTAGCATGAATTTCTGATTCTGTATCTTAATATAATCTAGTTCTGATGTTACTTCTATTCTATTTCCGTTAAGGCTCTGTCATGGGTATAATAGTGGTAACTATGGTATATGGCCTTGTCATGGGTATAATAGTAGTAGTATAATACTGGCGTACGGCCCCACCATGGTACAATACTATAATGGTGGTTTATAACATGGTATATGACCCAACCACGGTTGGTATAATGATGGTTTATAACCCTACCACGGGGGTTAAACATGGCATATAACCCAGACATAGGTATAATAGTGGTTTATAACCCTACCACAGGGGTTAAACATAATCTTTGTTCTGTTGCGATACTTTGAGATGATATGAAGATGATGTTTTAAATTATAATATGCCAAAAGATTTTGAATAAGGATGTTTTTGAAAGTTTTAGTAACATATATATACTAAACACATATTAGGAGCATATAATATTAATATAATTATTTAGTTACTATTATTATTATTATTATTATTATTATTATTATTATTATTTTATAGTATTAAGGTTTTATTTTTTTGACATTATTATAAATTTTTAAACAAAAATCTGTATTAATTTTTTCGGATGTAAACACTACTAATCGAGTCTTTGATGGATTACCAAATCCTCTCTAACTGTGAAAAATGTGCCTAAGTCATTTCAAATACATCGAATTTCACTACAGATAAACCACACTTCACTTAACGCCACCCCTTTCGTTATCCCTCCATTTTCGTTGTGATCACCGAATCTTTCTCTTGCAAATTCCCTGAACGGCTGAACCACTTTGAATTTAACAAGTCAAAGCAATTCACCCCATCTATTTATCCCTTCTCAGTCCGTGATTTCAATCGCATAAAATCCTACCGCAACAACAAACTATTCCCACAGCCTGATCTATCCTCCATCTTACTCAAAACCAAAATTCATCCAATTTCCCTCCATATCTCATCCTGCTCGAGGCTACTACCACCGTTGGTCTAGCCACTCGAAACCCCCATGCAAAACATTTTCGAGAGGCCTCTCACAGTGCTCCATTGATGTAGATCTCCACCAATATTCACCACACAAAGTTTTCCTCGAGTTTCATTAACATCTGCTCCATCTTGTGCTGTCATCATCTGCCCAACCTCGCCACTGTTGATCTTCACCAGATCCATTGTTGAACCTTGCTTCTTTCGGTGAGTCCGTCCTTTCTCTCCCAGTTTTGCTCCTTCGCTTCATGGGCTAACAACGCCAATCTCCCTCTCTTTTTTCTTTCACAGCTCTCTCTTTCTTCACTCTCTTTGCACCAAGAACTATATGGTGTCCACTAGCTCCCCTGAAAAGAGAAGTAAAACAAACAACCGGTGCTTTCCATAATTACATAGATTCCTAGAAGTAAAACAAAGAACCGGTGCTTTCCATAATTACATAGATTCCTTTTAAGACTAAATTACTTTACTGGCCTCTCACACCCTTTCACTTTCAACTGCTTTGCTCTCACCGAATACCACTTGCTTTCTTTTGCCTTCATTTGCTATATTCCAAGCCTTGATACACTTAGAGTTTAACTGCTTTAGCTTCTAATTGACTTCATGTGTTGAGCTTATTTTTACGATAGGCTTAAGTTTATTCGGGCCTTGTTTTAAATTTTATAATTTAACAAATTCTAATTATGTTAAGCCTAATTAGAAAATAAAGAAAGATATTAATTAAAGTATTTTAAACAGTTTAATTAATTGTTAATGTTAGGATTTTCCATTAATTGTTTTGATAGATTTTAATATAAGATTTATACTGAGTTATGATTTAGAAGAATAGATAAATTATTTGAATTTAAAATAATAATAATAATAATAGTAATTATTTTAGTAAATATTAGAATAGTTATTTAAAATTATGTGTTTAGGAAAAGTGGCGTTGGATTTTAATCGGTCAAGCATGCTTTCATAATTTTGTTTAATTACAAAAACTGCCATTTAAAAGTCCCTTTCCGTTTATCCCGATTTGAATCCTCTTCCCATTCTCTCAATTCCTCTCATTTTTCTCTCTCTCAGCTTCCTCGCTCTCTATCTTCTTCTCTCACTAAATAATTTATTACCTTGCTACTTTATCAAAGTTGTACAAGCATGAGGTTATCTTTTCCTTCTTCCAATAAAGTATATATATATATATTTTTTTAACTTACATGAGGTAGGTGTAGATCACTTTTAAATCATTGTGACAATACGTTATTGCCCTTCTAAATTGGGAGCATGTGATTTCCTTTAGGTGGGTTCTACTTCACGTAAACTTGTTCAAGTTGGAGTACTCTGTTTTATTTTACGAATCACACATATTTTTACTCTGTTTTATTTTATGAATCACACATATTTTTACTACAGTTAAAACTACCTTACCAGAAAAATCCAAAAGAGCTTAATTTCTCATACAACTTTGGAGAGAGAAGCTCTCCCCTCTCTCTAGAGAAAAGCTAATCGGATAACCACCCTCGAGGGAGGTGGGAACCTCTGTAACAGCCCTCTAGAAATTCAATGGTGGAATTTCTATAGATTTTAGAAACCTCATGAAAACTCCATAAGTTTTCACGAATCGACCAATCGCATAGATTTTAGTCTGTCAACATAGTCTGTGTTATCACTCACTATGGTGGCAGAATTGCGATTTTAATTGTTTGAGGTAGTTAAAAGTGTCAAAATACGTTATGGTCTACGCCACTAGACTCAGTTGAATATTTAGGATTTTATAACACAATAACCCATTTTCATAATTTCAGACGAAACGACTGTTTGAAACTGTAAATTTATTTTTAGGGGCACTTCGGGGTTGAGTTTTGGTAAATGATTTTCACTATAGGTTAATATGATTATTTAGGATTTTTTAGTACTAAGTTTATTACACATTTTGGTTGATGTGAACCCCAATCGACTCGCTTTAAGACCCAACAACAATATTAGAAAATCAATCCAAGAAAGCCAAACTCAAGTCTATGGATGGAGAATCTAGACCCATTGAGAACTCGTTTCACGAATCTAGATTATATTAAAATCTAGACCCATTAAAGAACCCGTCTCAAGAACCCAAATTACAAAGGAGGAACGCCACAAAGGTTGTGATTTATTTTTGATAAGTTCAAATGTTCAATCAAGAACAATAGGAGATAAACTCAACTCCCACTGAATAAAATTCATCAATTTCAATAATGTCTTCCCTTCTCAAATGAGGCTACAAGTGGTTTAAATAACAATCCCCAAAATCCTAAGTGAGCCGCGGTACTGTAGCGTGAACAGTGCCCGGGTTACAGTACTTCTAAAACCCTAATTCACTTTAATTAATAACTTTCCAAATATGCCCTTGGCCAAAATACAAAGCTTTCCCAAAAACCTAATTCATTAAAAATAAGACATGTGTGGGCTGACTTCCTTAAACCCACTTATTCTAAACTAATAAGATAAACTCTTTTAATGAAATAAATAAGTCCAATGCCTTCAATAACAATAAGCCCAAGTCCTGTCTTCCATAGCTTGGATCAAGTGGATCAAAACTGATTCTCCTTCTTTCAAGCCCATCATGAGTGTTGAGCTCTTGCTAGCTTCATCCCAATTGGATTGCACCAATTATTGCATTGCTCCCTTGATCTTCATAACTCTTAATCTTGTAATTGATTCTTAACACTTGGTCCACCTTGGGGCCCATCATTCCCCCTCTCCTCAAAAGGATTCGACCTCGAATCTCTACTTGGATCAAAGGGAAAAAGATCAGTAACATTGAAAATAGCAAACACATGATACTTACTTCGAAGATCTACTAGATATGAAGTATCATTAATTTTATCAAGAATTTGGAAATATTCATCCAAGCTACTTCTGTCATCAACAGGTAAATGCATTAAATCAAAATGAATAAATGGATTAAAACCATAAACAATTTCAAAAGGATAATATGAAATAGTAGTATGCATGGTCCTATTATATGCAAACTCTATAAATGACAAATGATACTCTCGCAAACGTTCATGCAACAATTCAATGAATGGAAAATGATACTGCCACAAACTTTCATACAACAATTCAATGAAAGGAAAATGATACTCCCACAAATGTTCTTGAAACACATAAAATCTTCCTTATACCAAAATGACCACTCCGATTATATGCGACCTCAATGAATGGCAAACCATACTCTCAAAAGTTTTCATGCAATACGCGTAAGCTCTTCTTTACACCAAAGGAACCATTCCAACTATATAAACCGTACTCCCAAAAGTGTTCATGCAATATGCCTAAACTCTTCTTTACACCAAAGTGACCACTCCAACTATATGCAAACTCAATGAGTGGGAAACAATACTCCCACCAATGTTCATGCAATATGCCTAAAATATTCTTTATACCAAAGTGACCACTCCAACTATATGCAAACTTAATGAATGGCAAGTAGTACTCCCACCAATGGTCATGCAACACGTCTAAAGTCCTCTTTATATCAAAATTTCCCAACAGACAACATCCATACACAAGCAACTCATGCATAAGACTAGTAGGCACACAAAGTCTTTTCTCTCTAAACAAGTACCAATCTAGTCTATATAAATGAGAAAACGATGCTTTCTCACATACTCCATAAACACTAGCCAAGCCATCATCATTAACAAACAAGTTCTTATCATATTCAAGTCTCAATAACTTTGCATCCAAAATGAAGACAAGGACATACCTTCTTGATAATGCATCAAACACAAGATTTTCCTTACCATGTGTGTATTTGATTTCAAGAGGAAATGTCTCAATACATTCGTCCCACTTAGTATGCATTCTAGTCAACAACTTACCTTGTCCCTTTAAGTGTATCAAGGACTCATGTTCTTGAAAGAGATGTCGGTTAGTAATTGTCGCACCCGGCACAAAATCAATGTAATGCTCTATCTCTCTAATAGGTGGCAATCCACTAAACACACCAGTAGGAATCATGATCTTATATCCCTACAACAAAGAAACAACAATACTAGGCAAAGGTACGTCAAGTTCCTTAGTATTAAAATTTGCCTTAGTATAAAAACTCACTTCTCTCTTTATTTTTCTCTCACTTTTTTCACTCTCACTTTTCTTTTCACTCTCATTTTTCTTTTTACACTCGTTTTTTCTTTCACTCTTTTTTTCAACATCTTTTTTTGAACTCTCAGCCTCACAATTGTTTTTCAACTCACACTCTTTTTCTTAAGGTTTCATTATTTCTATCTTCCTTAATCTCACTCTCACTTTTTCTTTTTCGTTCAACCTCACTTTTACTCTCTCTTTTTTTATCAACCTCACTTTCTCTCTTTCTTTTTTAATCAACCTCACTTTTCAATTTCAGTTGGTCCTCATGGACCTGTGTTGGAGTTAAAGGAGCAAATTTGATTCTTTTTCCACCCTTTTCAAAACTGTACATGTTTCTAAACCTATCATAGATCACTCTCCTATCACACTGCCACGACCTCCCCAACAAAATATGGCCAGCATGCATAGGCACAACATCACAAAGTACCTCATCCTTGTACCTCCTAATTGAAAAAGAAACTAACACTTGCTTATTTACCCTAACCTCCCCACAATCATTCAACCACTGCAACTTGTATGGTTTAGGGTGTTTTGACCGGTGCAAAACTGCAAGTGCACAGTATCGTAGTTTTATAATAAAGTGGTAAGAAGAGTATCGTCCTCAGGGATTGGTACCTTACTCTTGCCAAATACCAAAATTATACTAATCTCAATTTTATCTAGAGGAATCGCTAAGGTTTTTGTAGTTGCAAATAAAACTAGATCAACTCAAAGAGAAATAAGCAAAGAAAATAAAACTGACTTTCAAAGATCAAATTCAATAGGGAAGAAAACTTCTAGGAAATCGATTTCACCATAATTCTTCACTATGCTTTTCTCATCCAGCTAATTTAACTTAACCCTCTTTTGTGTATTAGCAAATCTCTAATTCATCCAAAAGCCTCTTTCGATAGTCAATTGGAAGTGATTCTAGTTTGTCAATTCACACAAGAGTATGCAAATTAAATAATCAAGAACGCAATAAGACCAATGATTTAATTACTACACAGGTTCATACAAGTCTTTCGATCTCTATACTTACCTATGCTGAAATATCCAAGATCTACCCTATGATTCCCTCTTTCGATAGCAAATCACAAGATTAATAATCATCTAATCAATGGCCAGTTAATTAGAAGCATTAAACTCAGAATAAATCAGATAAACAAAGAGAGAATTGCATTAAATTAGCATGGACAAACAAGCATAGTTCGGAAATAGGTTACATCGTTTTCCTAGAATAAAGAAAATTTAGCTCATGCTAGAAATGGAATTCAACATAAACGAATTCACCATCATTGTTCTGAGAAGATGGGAAGAAGAAAATAAACACTCAAAAATCCTCCTTGCAGCCTCAACTCGTCGTCAAAAGCTCAAGGGAACGATTCAACGCTTTTCTCTCGTCCGTGCTCGTGTATGAATCCAACGTACGTGCAAGAAATTGGAATTCCGTCTCCAAAACAAATGATTTGAATCCCTCTAGCTATGTTTTTCTCTCCCAAAGAGTGTTCTCCAGTCCAAACTCGCGGCTCTAGAGTGAAAAATGGCTTTTATATGGTCCCACGGCGGAAAACCTAAAATCTGTCAAAATACGATGTTCGCTCGAGCGGGGTGTCGAGCGCGCGTCGAGCGTTCAACTCTGCCTGATTTCGCTCGAGCGTCCTATCGAGCGCACATCGAGCGTTCGACTCTGCTCGAGCGATCTTCATTTTTCAGCAACCCGCTCGAGCTCCCTGTCGAGCGGCAGTCGAGCGTTTGAATCTGCCTGAATTCGCTCGAGCGGCCAAAAGCCTCCGCTCGAGCGAACTTGTAAAATCTGCAATATGAAATTTTGCAAGCCATCATGTTTCAAGATAGGTAAATTCAATTTCTCAACTAAAGTAGTGCTAGCAACATTAGTACAACTTCCCCCATCAATGATCATACTACATACCTTGTTGTTGATGTAGCATCTAGTATGAAAAATGTTCTCTCTTTGCTGCTCTATATCATTCATCTTAAATTCTGTATTGGGAGGAAGCCTAACAACAAGAGACTCACCATACTCTTCATTTTTATCGTACCTATTCTCAATACTAGGCTCACGTCTCTTCCTATCTCTCCTACTTTGCAAATTTCTAATCAATGCACCTTGTTGTTCCATCTTATCCCATACTTCGCCCAACTTCAAATTTAACCGCTCAAGTTGTTGTTGCATGGCTTGCAACACAAATGAATTATTTGACATCCCCTTTGGTTATGAGTCACTTTAATGAGACATTGTATGTGCTGCACAAAAAGAATGTTAGTTGAAAAGACCTTACACGCTCTCCCTTACATGTTTACACTCAAATAATGGCACTCCACTCGTGTTTCATTCTAAATTGGCTTTTTCCTATAATAATCTCACACTCTCTTGCCTTTTACCTCAAGAGTTTTCCCACTAAAGTTCTTTTAGAACTAACTGAACTCAATTAAGACAAAGCAACCTTGTTTAATCCCAACTAGCAATTAGATTCAAGAAACAAGAACAAGAGAAACACGGAAGGAAAGAAACAACACGAGAATCACGGAAATTATACGAAAGGAAGAGTGACTATAACACAAGATACCAACTATAATGAATGATGCACAACCCCTGTGATGAAAGGCTCAAGAAAATTTTTTGGATTTTTCTATACTCTTTTTTTTTTTGTTTTTTTTTGGACGATTTTTTTTCCTTTCTTTTCTTTTCTTTTCTTTTCCTTTCCTTTCTTTTCTTTTCTTTTCTCAACAATTCAACCACAAACAGGAATATTCAATTGTAATAATCAAACAATTGAATTCAAACACATACAAATTGACAAGAAAATAGAAAGAAATCAATGAAACCCTAGAAATTTCAAACCCTAGATTGTGCAAATTTTGGCAGCCCTAGGAAAAATGAATTTTTGTGCTTTTTTTTTTTGGCAATCCTAGAACATTGAAGCCCTAGAATTAACGATACAGTAAATAAAAAGATAGAATCAGACCTGATTGAAAACCTTACTCTGAATACCAAATGATGTGAACCCCAATCGACTCGCTTTGAGACCCAACAATAATATTGGAAAACCAACCCAAGAAAGCCAAACTCCAGTCTATGGATGGAGAATCTAGACCTGTTGAGAACTCGTTTCAAGAACCTAGATTATATTAAAATCTACACCCGTCTCAAGAACCCAAATTACAAAGGAGGAACGCTACAAATGTTGTGATTTACCTTTGATAAGTTCAAATGTTCAATCAAGAACAATAGGAGATAAACTCAACTCCCAATGAATAAAATTCATCAATTTCAATAATGTTTTCCCTTCTCAAATGAGGCTACAAGTGGTTTAAATAACAATCCACAAAATCCTAAGTGAGCCGCAGTACTGTAGCGTGAACAGTGCTCGGGTTACAGTACTTCTAAAACCCTAATTCACTTTAATTAATAACTTTCCAAATATGCCCTTGGCCAAAATACAAGGCCTTCCCAAAAACCTAGTTCATTAGAAATAAGACATATGTGTAGGCTGACATCCTTAAGCCCACTTATTCTAAACTAATAAGCTAAACTCTTTTAATGAAATAAATAAGCCCAAGGCCTTCAATAACAATAAGCCCAAGTCGTGTCTTCCATAGCTTGGATCAAGTGAATCAAAACTGGTTCTCCTTTTTTCAAGCCCATCATGAGTGTTGGGCTCTTGCTAGTTTCATCCCAATTGGATTGCACCAATTTTTGCATTGCTCCCTTGATCTTCATAACTCTTAATCTTGTAATTTATTCTTAAGACTTGGTCCACCTTGGTGCCCATCATTTGTGGAGTGAATAGTAACATCGATAAGCGTACTAAGTGCAGTGTTTTCAAAATCGCAGTGTGGAATGTCCAAATTAGGTTAGAGAAGTTTTATTTGGACACTTGGCAAGATCTTAGCCACACATAGTGAATAGTATTAAACACTTGGCACAAAGAGGAACCATTAGATGGATTTGTGAAAGAAATCAAGGTGTGAGACCATGCCACCTAAGCAAAATGTTTTTCATCTGATCAACCAAATTGAGCCAGATCAAATAGGGTTTCAACCCTAGTGAAACCCTAAATGGTTGGAATTCAATTGAAAAACCCCAAAATTTTGGTTGAAACCGAAACCCTAAACGGTTTTCCCAAACCCTAAAGTTGGCCTTCATACCCTATTTGATCTAATTTCTAGCATTGTGTTTAACCATTTGATTAAATCACTTCCACCTGCTATTAATTTCTTAGATTCTTGTTATGACATTATTATCCAACATTTTAAACCTTGAAAATTTTATTGGGCTAAGAAAAATTGAATTTTGGCTTGATAGTATCTCAAAACCTAACCAAATCCCCTTTAAACCCCAAATTGAAGTCTACTTGGTTGAGGCCCACCAAGACCCACGAATTTGGCCACCTTGGCAAAGCTTCTTGAAGAAGTTTCCTCCCCCACATGGCAGACCATCCACTACCTTTGGCTGCATCCAATAGTCCCTTCATGAGATGGAGAAACCCACTCCCATCAACCTCCATACCTCACAGCTTCTACGTGCAGTCCTTTCCCCTCACTATTCTCCACTTTATGTCACATAGCCACCTCAAATTAAGGTTCATTCAAGTCCATATCTCCCCCCTCCAGAAGTCTTGAGTCGTTCAAGACACACTTCCTTCCCTTTCATCACTTCTTCACCCCGTTCTTAGAGAGAAACCCAAAAGAGCTCTCTCGGGCAGATTTATAGGTCTTTTTGCATGGATATTCTCAACCCCTTATAAGTATTTTCACATGATTACTCCTTCCTAAAATCTGTTCTTCTTTGAGTCTAGTTTTTTTAGATATATTATTAGTATCATTCCATGGTCATTTGGTTGGTAGAAAGTATTTTTAACCATGGAAAGGTCATTCTGGGCTTGAAACTGAAGAGTATGTTATGTTTTAGCATTTTTGACCAAGCTAATGGACATATCTTGGTCTGAACATTTTATGGAGTATTGTTAGCATGTGTTTAAGAGTGTTCATTGAGGTTTTGTTGCATGACTAAAGCTTTTGATGGTACATTTTTTTAGATCTAAAAACTTGAAAACCGGAAGTGGCAAAACAGTTTTTATTTGAAGAAAGTTTGAATATTTCGTGATTCAATCTTACTCTAAAGGCTTTCATATTTTTATATGATGATCCCAAGTCTCTTATTTTCATGTTAGGATGTTAGTTTGAAGATATTTAGTCTTAGTTTCAAAGATATGATTTTTTTATGCAAGAGGATTTTGGTTAGGCCTAAGATTTGACGTTTTTGGATTAGATCCATGTTTTATTGATTTGTAGCCATGCGATTTTAATTTTGATGGTTGGATATTATTTAGGACACATTCTTAAACTATGTGATGCTTTATTTCAAATATCTCACCTTCTTAAGTTTGATCAAGAGATTTATCAAAGCTAGTGGAGGAAAAAGTTTCTGTTTTTGGACTAAGTGTAAAACCAAAAACTCCAAGTGTTATTTTGTAATTTTGGTGACTTTATTTTGATGATTTAAAGCATGTTTTATCTTAGGATGATGTTATGAATATGTTAGGAGTAAGATTTGATTTTTCTGAAATTCTTGGAGATGTTTTGATTTAGGGTCAAAGCTTGTGATTCAAGTGTTTGGATCTTTTTACAAAAAGTTTGATGTTGATTATTAGCTTTTTCTAAATTGATGTTTTAATTATGGTTTTAAACTTAGGATAGGAAGATCCTTGTTGCAAAATTTTGGTTTAAGCATGAGTTTTGAAGTTAGAAGGAATTGCAACAAAAATCAAGAGAAATGGCCTATGGATGTTTCGGTCATAGTGTGTTTTTCATAGTTGTGATTTGTTTTAAATTTTTTGAGTTGATATTTGAGTTTAGGACAAAATTTACATGAGGAATGTAAATTTTAAAAAAACTTTTTGGACTTAGGATGTGAAATTCTTAAGTTATGGGTAAAATGGTCATTTTCCCACATGTAGAGGGTAAAATGGTAATTTTACTCTAAGTTGTCTCTTTTACACATTTATAATTGTTAGTAATTAAATTTCTAACTTTTAGAATATTTTCTTACAGTTTCTCATGTTTCATACTTTATTTTCATAGGACGCGAGAAACGAGGTAAGTTAGCTTCTAACTTACTATCAGTTTACTGTGTATGTATGATGGGTAAGGGAACTAAAATTTATGTAGATATGTTATCTTATATGCCATGTCATGCTATGCCACATCATTACATGTTTATCTGTTATACATGATTTATTCTGTCATGTATATTTATCTGTTACACAATCTATTCTGTCACGTATTGCTATATGTTATAAGTATGCCATGTTAAGTATGCCACATGATACATGTATGTAATATCATGTAATATTCACCATTGCAAGTATGTCATGTTAAGTAAAAAAGTCAGATCAAGTTTATGTTAAATCAAGTTTCAGATCACGTTCATGTTAAGTTATTCATGTCAATCACGACCCTAAGTGCTAGGATGGGGTAATATCCTAGTGGAACTCCTTCGTTCACACTGGAGTGTCTAAATAGGTACGAAATTCCTAGGGTTGACAAACTACAGTCAATAGGTTGCGAATAGGGCCTAATTAGCTGGTCACCGGAGCGCGCCGGACACTAATGCCGATGAAGCCATATTTTATTTTACATGTGTTCACAACAAGTGTGGCACAAACAATTCATGGGGCCACAACAACTGTGGAGCATAAAGTATGGGGCAATAACAAATGTGGAGCATACACTATGTGAGACACAGCAATTGTGACAAGTAGAATACATGGGGTCACAACAACTGTGGAGTACGTATTAACGCACTCACAGCTGGTGTAGATACCAGTGTTGTGATGCGGTAATCGGCATGGACATACGGCTCAAGGGGACCCGTGTAGCACCCATATGGTCATGTTATTAATTAAGTCTATTGAACAAGATTCCAAGTTCATGTCAAAAAGTTAAAAATAAGCAATCACAGTGACCCCATGAGATAAGAATAAGTTTTAGATCAAGTTCATGATATGTTATGTTATGTTCACATACATGTTATGTTCATGTTCACATTATGTTTTAAGTTCACATTCATGTCATGTTATATTCACGTACATGTTATGTTCAAGTTCACGTTCATGTTATGTTATGTTCTTGTTTACATTATGTCTCAAGTTCACGTTTATGTCATGTTATGCTCTGATTTATGTTAAATTCAAGTTCATGTTTATGTTATGTTTGTTCGTGTTCATGCTATGATTCAAGTCCATGTTATGTTTCAAGTTCAGGTTCATGTTATGTTGCTGAACATGTTATGTTGCTAGCCCATGTTATATTATAAGTTCAAGTTCATGTCAAGTTCAGTTCAAGTTATGTCAGTTATGCCATGCTATATGTCAAGTTATGCTATGATTACTTACGACTTTAATTATGCATTCATGCTTTTACTGTCATGCATGCATCATTAACCTATGTGGGAGTTTCCTGTTAACTTACTGAGATTTGTAATCAAATCTCACCGTGAAAGTCCCAACTACCATTCCCCCTGAATGGTAGGCGATGTGTCAGGATCAGTGTAGGGAACGGACATTGGTAGACTAAAGGAGGTTGACTAGACGTCGTGAGACACGACGCGGAGCTTACAGCTTTCATAGTTAGTTTTTGGACAGTATTTTAGCCTCGTTAGTCGAGTTACATGAGTTACTCGACGAATTTCCTCAATAGTATTTTTTGGTAATGTAAATATGGAGTCTGGTCTCCCATGTTTTTGAGATTATAGCCTTCTGAGACTCGTACTAAAATTATGAATGTTTATTTTGTTAAGTATGCTTGGACTACGATTTAACTATTTTGGATATTATAAGTTTGGTGCATAGTATTGCTCAAAAAAAAATTATCCGCTGTGAATATTACATAATGTTAGATGCATGATAGGAATATTGCATCTTATATGTCATGAACGGGGGCAAGTAACCTTATGTTGCATGTCCCGACACTTCAAATGT
Source organism: Carya illinoinensis (assembly GCF_018687715.1). NCBI lineage: Eukaryota > Viridiplantae > Streptophyta > Magnoliopsida > Fagales > Juglandaceae > Carya > Carya illinoinensis. The sequence continues at coordinate 18,778,448 of NC_056757.1, read as the reverse complement.
CTATTCAATCCCAAGCGGAATCTGGGGACGTCACATGGTGGTATTAGAGCAATACGTCTCTGGCTTGTAAAGCCACCTATCCTTAGGAAAAGCACCAAATACTAGGCTTGAAATTTTAGTCTTCATTAGGCTTAAATTTCTTAAAGTATAAGAGATAGTACGTGGTTTTTATAAGTGCACTCGTGTGTTTCGAGAAGTGAGGCATGACTTTTGGTAGGATACCTTGGAACCCTGAGAGAGACATCAATCAGGAAAATCAGAATCCCTTGATGGATGGAGGATTAGTTGAAGCTGTACGCCTGCTGACTGACATGCTTAGACATCAGCAATAGCAGCAAGTGCACTTACCCATTAGTTTGTAAGCTGTCATTTAGGGAGATAGAGATTCTTGCGCCCTAGGAACTGAAGGAGCTAGCTTCATCACTAGTATTTTCTAAGACCTATGTATTGTTAAGCTTAGTTAATATTGATTTGATTGCAATTGATTGTATTGTTGCATTATTGTTATTTTGGGGAATGTCAAGTCATTGAGGTTTGTAACTTGTATGCTTTTGATTCAAGCGAGTCCTTGTTTCTAGTGATTGTGGTTTTACACTAAAGTTAAGATTGGAAGCCTAATTGTTACCCAGGTGGTATGAGTAACAATTCTCACTAGGTGTATTATTGTTCATACCAGTGTAGGTAAAGAATGCCTTTTAGTAATATGAGGAAGAATATTGAAGGTCATTGAATTATATTCCACGTGTTTGGAGTTTGTTTTGATTATGAGGATGCAATGGAATTTGTGTTTGGAAGATTAAAGTGTTTGAGGAAAGCATTGGCCTTAGTAGGATTCACTTATGATAGTAGTTTTATCTTGCGGCAATTAAATGGTTTTTTCTTTTGTGAAGCACTGTGTTTGCGGAGACATAGATTGCCCTTACATTGGAGACCAATATATGGGAAGTAAAATCTTAGTCTTGAGGATTTACATAAACACTAGGAACATATCCTTCTATTTAGAGTCAGAATAAGAGGCAGCTCATGATGGATAGACAAGCTATGCCAATCATAAGAGAGAAAGCCTTGAGTTTAGGTTACTAGCTGATTGTTTATTAAGGTGTCACCTAGGAGGAGGAATGATTCATTTTAATTATGAAGGAGTAAGCTAGTCCTAGGCAAACAAGTTTCCCTGAGGAAATAGAGAAAGTAAATTCAGTTGTGTATGGATTAAATTCTTCCAAATTGAATTGCACGAATACTTGAAGTTTTAGACTTAAAGAGTATGCCAGTATGACTTGACCTACTTTGTGAAAGGATTCTAGTACAAATTGATGATTTGAGCATTAAGGACATAAGTGATTTCACTTAAGCAAGGATTTAGTATCCTAAAAGGTTAGTCTAGAACTTGTTAAGTTTAGGCAATAACCTTTGTGATCATTATAGATAAGATTAGTGTGGACTACGAGAGGAAGGAGTTACCTCATAAAGAACGTTACCCGCCGCTTCACTCAACTACATGGTTAGACTGGGATATCTTCAAAGCGAAGACAGCATGGGATGGAGCTGAGTCCAGCAGAGCAGCAGAAGAGTGCGCCGCAGCTGCCAACACTAAGCCCACAACATCAGGATTATCTATGTCATCAACTCACCATGAACGTTTGCTAGTAGAGGGTTAGGAGCCAGAAAACGGCGATGAAGAGTTCGTGCAGCCCCCACCAAGGTCATTTCGAGAATGTGGTCTATGATTAAGAGGACAACGTGGTCTACTACTTACCCCAGCACGCCATGCCATTGGACATTAATGCACCTCCACCGGATACAACCAGTGACGATACATCCAGTGATGGACAGTAGTTTTGGTAAGCAACATCTTTTATTGAGCATGTTTTATGTTTGTACTTGCGTCGATTTCGAGGACGAAATCTTTTTTTTAGAAGGGGGGAATGTAACAGTATGTTAGAAATTCAATGGTGGAATTTCTATAGACTTTAGGAATCTCATGAAAACCCCATAAGTTTTCACTAATCGACCAATCGCACAGGTCTTAGTCTATCAACAAAGTCAGTGTTACCACTCACTACGGTGGCAGAATTGCAATTTTAATTGTTTGAGGTAGTTAGAAGTGTCAGAATACGTTATGGTCTACACCACTAGACTCAGTTGAATATTTAAGATTTTATAGCACAATAACTCATTTTCATAATTTCGGACGAAACGGCTGTTTGAAACTGTGAATTTATTTTTAGGGGCACTTTGGGGTTGAGATTTGGTAAACGATTTTCACTGTAAGTTAATATGATTATTTAGGATTTTTTTAGTACTAAGTTTATTACACATTTTGTGGAGTGAATAATAACCTCGATAAGCATACTAATTGCAGTGTTTTCAAAATCACAGTGTGGAATGTCCAAATTAGGTTAGAGAAGTTTTATTTGGACACTTGGGAAGATCTTAGCCACACATAGTGAATAGCATTAAACACTTGACACAAAGAGGAACCATTAGATGGATTTGTGAAGGAAATCAAGGTGTGAGATCATGCCACCTAAGCAAAATGTTTTTCATCTGATCAACCAAATTGAGCCAGATCAAATAGGGTTTCAACCCTAGTGAAATCCTAAATGGTTGGAATTCAATTGAAAAACTCTAAAAGTTTGGTTGAAACCAAAACCCTAAACGATTTTCCCAAACCCTAAAGTTGGCCTTCATACCCTATTTGATCCAATTTCTAGCATTGTGTTTAATCACTTGATTAAATCACTTCCACATGCTATTAATTTCTCAGATTCTTGTTATGACATCATGATCCAACATTTTAAACCTTGGAAATTTGATTGGGCCAAGAAAAATTGAATTTGGCCTTAATAGCATCTCAAAACCTAACCAAACCCCCTTTAAACTCCAAATTGAAGTCTACTTGGTTGAGGCCCACCAAGACCCACGAAATTTGCCACCTTGGTAAAGTTTCTTGAAGAAGTTTCCTCCCCCACATCGTAGACCATCCACTACCCTTGGTTGCACCAAATAGTGCTTTGATGAGATGGAGAAATCCACCCCATCAACCTCCATACCTCACAGCTTCTGTAGGTAGTCCTTTCCCCTCACTATTCTCCACTTTATGTCACATAGCCACTTCAAATCAAGCTTCATTCAAGTCCATATCTCCCCCCTCTAGAATTCTTGAGTCTTGCAAGACGCACTTCCTTCCTTTTTGATGACTTGCATAATTTAATATATTTTACTACATCTTAACTTTAAAATTTATTCTAATTTTATTTATTTTTGTTAATTTTAGTCTTCATTGTTATCATTTAAATTTATTTCAAATTTGAAAAAAAATAAAAATCTAAATTTTACAAGCTTATCATCTAGAAACTCTCTCATTTAAATGAAAATGTTATTTGAATATAGGAGCTGCTGAATAAAAGAGGGAAAAAAAATAGACGTATAATGTAGAAGGCTGAGA